>NC_134818.1:26304678-26334678 GCF_046742065.1 Oratosquilla oratoria | reverse complement strand
TTCGATGAGCTTCGGGAAGTCCGGATTCGTATCGATTGTTGCCTTACCTCCCACTCACCCATCCCCCACCTCTCCCCTCCCAGTTCTCCCAGTCCCCCCTCTTCCCCCTCCTACCCCAACATCCCATCTCGCTGCTCTCTCTCTCTCTCTCTCTCTCTCTCTCTCTCTCTCTCTCTCTCTCTCTCTCTCTCTCTCTCTCTCTCTCTCTCTCTCTCTCTCTCTCTCTCTCTCTCTCTCTCTCTTTCAGTCTTACTCTTACTCTCTTTCTCTCTCTCTCTTTATTTTTTTCTTTCGGTATGTCTTTAGTATCACCCCTTGCGACTGTTCCTTCTGCTCAAATATCACCGTCTTTTGTCCCTTTGGAAGGGAGTTCCTCAGCTAGTAGAGAACCTGTCTTCTTCCGTTTTCTTCTGTCTTCCATGTGTGTGTGTGTGTGTTTCCAAAAATGGAGTCTGTTCTTTGACCCGGTTTCCATTTGTCATGTTACTGCGCTGGCGACAAGACACGCCCTCTTCCTCTTCCCTCACCTTCCGCAGACACTCACGTTCCTTCGTCTTTGGTCGTCCCTGTGTCTCTCTTCCTTTTCTCCCTTTTATTGCCTACGTCGGGTACTGTCTTTTGGTTTCAGACTCTTTCTCTTTCTTGGTTTCAGACTCTTAAGTTTATTTTTTTGTTTTATTCATATATTTATCTATTTATTATTGTTATTTCTATTATTATCATTACTCAATTCTATTTTATTTTACTTTATTTTATTTTATTGTTTTTTGCACTCTTTTGTTCTGCTTTGCTCTCAGAATTTTCCGTTCCTTTTTTTATTCCATTTTTCAAAATTTAGATTCTTTTGATTTGGTTTCAGACTTATTTTTTGGTTTCAGACTTCTGCTTTTTGGCTTCAGACTCTCTTGTTTTATTTCGGTTACAGACTCTTCTGTTCGGTTTTGGCTTTAGATTCTTCCGTGTTATGGTCTCAGACTCTTCCGTTCCGTTTTTTTTTTTTTGTTCGACTCTTCAAAACCCAAAGTTTTCTTGATTAGTTCCAGACTCTCTTATTGGTTTCACACTCTTTCGTTTTGAGTTCCAGACTTCACCGTTTTGGTTTCAAAGTCTTTCGTCTCAGACTTTTGACCTTCGTTCATTCCCTTCAGCCCTAAACGTCCTGCAGAGTCCTCCAAGGTGGATCACAAAGTCTTTTTTTCTGGCTTACCCCAGAGACCTGATGGAGGTCGCCCCAACCTTGACCACGAGTGGGGACTTATGATGTAATTTTAGACTCGTTTGGCCAATACATGTTTTTTTTTTTTTTTTTTTTTTTGTCAATTTGTTTTCACCAGATGTGCTGTGCATCTCCTATACGTTTCCTACAGCCTTCATCACGCCACTCTCCCTGTGCATACAGTGGGTTTGTCTTCCACACGCATTGTGGGCTCGTTTGAATAGAAATAACTTAGGATCAGCCTTAGGTTACATAATAATTGTAGTTATGCAAAGTGGATATGTAAATGATAGATTAATTAATGACAAGAGACACACTAATTATTGTTGACTGCTAACATCACTATAACCATAAGGATATGTGCAAACACACACACACACACATACACACACACACACACACACACACACACACACACACACACACACACATATATATATATATATATATATATATACTGTATATATATATATATATATATATATATATATATATATATATGCATATATATATTATATATATATAGTAATCGGAGTATCTAATTGTCAAACATATCCACATTATTTCTTAATAATCTCAATGTATTAAGATCTTCACATAAAAAGACTTGATCACTAATCCCATGATCCCTCTTTATAACCATGCGTGTGTGTGTGTGTGTGTGCGTGTGTGTGTGTGTGTGTGTGTGTGTGTGTGTGTGTGTGTGTGTGTGTGTGTGTGTGTGTGTGTGTGTGTGTGTGTGTGTGTGTGTGTGTGTGTGTGTGTGTGTGTGTGTGTATCTTACTTTTGTTATTCTGAGGGTCGACCCAAAGATTAAAGAAACTGAATCTACATAATACACCCTTTGAGCCAAGTTTCGTTCTTTTCCTATTTTGTCATAACCAGCACCAGACGACTTTATTCTTCTGATCTCTGACCATAGACCCGTGGGTACAAAGTAGCCCTAAAAAAAGAGACGCCAGTTACCCGGTAATCGATAGTAATCCTCCTAATATTCTCCCATTGTATTCTCCTTTGTGAAACAGTTTGAGAACCACAAACACGCACACACTGTACTCTCGCTCGTCCGTGGACTCGGATGAGACTCGCCGCACACGCTAATCCGACCATTCTGTGCCTTCGGATCCCCTAAACCAACCCTACTCCTCCCCTAGATCTGCTTAGGATCAAATGCCGTATACAATTACGCTTCCTGTTCTGCAGAGTAGGCTGCGTAATACGCTTGAGTACGTGTGTGTGTATAGGAGGGATGTGTGTGTATAAGAGGGATGTGTGTGTATGTATGTGTGCGTATGTGTGCATATGTGTGTGTGTGCGTATGTGTGTGTGTGTACGTGTGTGTATATTGTGTATGTTTATCGGTGTATTATGTATGTATATGTGCCTGCATCTTTTATCAGACATGCTAAGGAGTAGAATGCATGTGGCTGTGTATGCAGCTCACCGTAGTCTCAGATTGCGTGCTGTACTTGTGATCGACACCTTTACCCTTCTGGATGAGAGCTTATAGTTTATATATTGACAGATCTATTGACACTGCTGTTACATTACACAGACAACACACCCCAAGCCTTGCTCAAGAGACATAGTAACGATTTGCATAGTAAAGCGTTCAGACTTTTAGCGGGGCCCGAACTCGGATTTCCATCATGAGAGTTCAAGACGCTATCCACTACGCCAGCAAGCCGTGTGTTTACGTTTGCGTGAATGCACTTCCTCACGCGTTACCTGTGTACGTGTGAGCCCTGTCAACGTGTACATGTGTGTATATATGTACGTATACGCTATGTGTGCGTTTTTGTACGCGTGATTATGTATCTATTGTGACCGTGCGTGTGTGAATTTATGATCCTGTATATCTGCATATGTGTGCGTGCGTTCATAGGTACGTTGGTTTCCACCCACTCTTATTTATTCATGCGTGTGCGTGTGTCCACAGTTTTCGACTATGCTCACCTTAGCGGCAATGCAGACGGACCGACCATAGTACAGGAATCCATACCACCTCGTGAAACTGGACGGAATTCCGTGCCCTTTCTCGCCATTTCAAAAACTTCTTTTACGCACGGGAGTGACCCTCTGGTGACGAAAATCACCTGGTGATAGACAGAATGGATATGTGAGTTGTCAGCTGCAGTGCAAGGATGATGTACATTGGCACAACACCAGCGTCATACCTCACACCAGCGTCACACCTCTTCACCTAACGTCACACCTTAACCTCACATTTCACACCCCTACATCACTCCACATCACAGTTTCAGTAACTCAGTGTTAACACCACATCTGGTACTATACACTGACCAGGTTACAGTCTCATTAAGTATATGTATATATATATATATACATATATACATATATATATACATATATATATGTATATATATATGTATATATACATATATGTATATATACATATATATATATATATATATATATATATATATATGTACATGTGTATGTGTATATACATATGTATATGTATATAAGTGTGTATATTTATATTACTCAAAACCACACAACATGCATAGGAGAACGATACAAATGCACCACGTCAATCACGCGGTGTCGTTCCCCTCTCCAGGTTCTCCATATTCTCGGCTATTAAACTGGCAACTTAATCACTTCCGAGCGGACGCACAGTAGTCTTATCAGAAGTCGTTGCACATAACACATAGACTGAACATAATAGTGTTAGGGAAACAGGCGCGTACGCACACACACACATATACCCATACACACACATGCTCATACGCATACACACATACCGATACACGCACACACAGACACACACACACACGCACGCGAGCGCGCGCGCTGATACACACAGACACACTAACTCATATGCATATACACACCCATACACATACACACACATACCCATGCGCGCGCACACACACACACACACACACACACACACACACACACACACACACACACACACACACACACACACACACACACACACACACACACATGCACCCACCCAAAGTACAAGTTTATACATATGTATATGCATATATGTATGAAAGTAATGTACTGTACATCGCAAAATTCGATGGCTTTTAAACACACCTACTCTCGCTGCAGTCAACCATTGAACGCGTCATGCTATTTCCAATGCTAAGCTTCTACATGTCTATGCTGCACACAGTACAACTGTGGGCGTGAGTCTTTGGTACGGGGATGGGTTCCCACGGCACTCGGTGATTGCCACTTGCCCCGGTTTGCCGAGACTTTACCCAAACATTTATTGTTCTTCCTCTTTCGCTCTCACTTTATGTGCCCCTCCCTGGATGTAAATTTCTGCATATTAGGTATAGATGGCGAAGAGACCCGCCACATTTGCCCTGTATGCTTCGATAACTGGAAAGAGTGGCACAGTTTGTTTAGGGTAAGACAATTTCTTTCTTTCTTTCTTTCTTTCTTTTTTTCTCAAAATTCTCATTTACAGTTTTTTCTCTCTTTCTGACACCTCATTTCAAACTTTACCAAAACATTTCTTGTTCCTTTTTCTTCCTTCGCTCTCAGTTTGTGTATTTGTTCTTCACATACGTCTGGGACTAGGAGATAGTGTCCCCTCTTGTTTGTTTGTTTATTTGCTTGTTTATGTATGTGAGGCTTTTATTCTGCGAGTGTATTAATTTCCTGTATCTTGTCACACACACACACACACACACACACACACACACACACACACACACACACACACACACACACACACACACACACACACACACACACACATATATATATATATATATATAATATATATACATATATATATATATATATATATGTATTTTGTATATATGAGTGTATGTTGTGTGTATGACTTATGCTTGCGTTGTATATATATTTGAGAATGTGTATGTATGAGAATGCTATTATTTACAATGTGCCCATCCACATTTAAACATTTCTCTCCTCTAATGGCTTCACACATTTTCCTTTTTTTATGTACAGATACGCAAGAGACTTAATTCTTGTTTGCTTTTTAATTCCTGTTTGTTGACACTTGTTCGAACTGGCCCGTGAACATAAACTTTATTAAACAATCGTCATAGACAGGATCCAGTACATTCCCTAAACACACTTGTACACATGATACAGATGTGACAAGGGATCAAACACACTTGTATGGACACCTGCATCAATTGCATTTGTGCATACACATGAGGTGTATAGGTACTTATTATGCCACTGAAAGGTCAAAGTGTGATATTCATACAGAACGAAGTGCCCTTTGGATCTCTGTTCCCCATTTTCCTCCCGATTTACAGATGTGTTCAAATCTACCTGTCCTTGCTGATATGTGATTAATTCAATGTGACGTCGCGAACCCCCCTTATCAGGAGGCTAGGACGGTACCCCTGACAGAGAATTTTGTAGCATGGACTCTAACGAAACATGCCCTTGGTCCAACTCGCTGGCGGTAGAGTTCGAACTACAGTCACCTCGACTCTGCCGCAATTAGCGACGCTCTAATCCGCGATCTGATGATAGGTAGGAATCCAATTTATACTTACTCATTCTATTTAGTGTTACTTCAAGTACACATAAAAGTACACGCTGTACATTCGCATTACACGTGAAATTCTATGCTCCTTTTACCCTACACGCCTGTTCCTTGAGATTACAAGTATTCCCCTTGTTTGGTGTGTGCCTGTGTCTGTTGTACATATCACGTGTACCTTATTCTCATTGGTGTTATCTATCCATCTATCTATCTATATATCTATATACCAAATGCTTCTTCCCCCTTTTAAGGGAGGTAGCCATAGGTATTGTGATGTAAGTAATCATCTGGTTGTTGCAACAAGGATTAAACTCGGGTCTCTTAAACTACTAATCTTCTCTAACCGATTTGATCACAAAGGGCATAAAGGGATTAGAATCTATTGCATACAGAGTTTGATTTTCCTCGTACTAACAACTCAAGCATTTATACAGCAAGGATCTATAGCGTTTGTAATGTCCCATACTTCGTGTAACGAAGGTTTGTATGCCCTGACCTCCCCCTCTCCCCCTCTACCACTCTTCCCCTTCTCCGCTATCCTACTCTCCCCATCTCCCCTCCCCTTATTCCTCTTTCCCTTCCCCCTCCCCTCTCCCCCTCTATTACTGTTCCCCTTCTCCACTATCCTCCTCTCCCCTTCTCCCCTCCCCCTATTCCCTTCCCCCTATCCCCCTTCCCCTTACCCCCTCCCCTCTCCCCTCTACCACTCTTCCTCTTCTCCACTATCTTCCTCTCCCCTTCTCCCCTCCCCCTATCCCCTACTCCCAATCCCCCTTCTCCTTACCCCTTCCCATCTCCTCCTCCCCCTTCCCTCCCCCTCTCTTCCCTTCCACCTCTCCTTTCCCCTTCCCTTTCTTCCTTCCTCTTTTTCCCCTCTCCCCGCCCACCCCCCCTCTCCTCGAGTTCACACGTAAATAAGAACCGAATTAAGTTCGACTCATTATCCGCACGTTTCTCCGGGACGCGCATCTTTTAAGTCGATTTGTAATTTCTATTCATGAACACACACACACACACACTTTACTGCTCCGCAACACCGGCTTTCCGTCGGCAGTTCCTGGGCCGTCGGTTGGTAAGCCAGTTTTGTAGCTGCGCCTTATGCTGATACACATTTTTCAGTTGGCACGCCTGCTTAGTGGATGCGCCTTATTCTAAAGCTTACTTTTGAGTTGGTACGCCTGTTTTGTGGGTGCGATTTTTACAAATAAACTTTGTCCGGTTGGCATCACTCTTTTGTGAGTGCGTCTTTTCTTCATTAACACTTTCCAGTTGGCACGCCTGCTTTCTGGATACGCCTTATACACACTTTCTAGTTGGTTTGCCTGTTTTGTGGGTGTGTCTTATACTAAGACACACTCTCCTGTTGGTAAGTCTGTTTTGTAAATGTGTCTTATGGTAATACACACTTTCCAGTTGGTACGCCATTTTTCCGAGTGCGTTCTTTACGAAGATACACTTTCCAGATGGTAATCCTATTTTGTGGTGCATCTTGTACTAAAACAGGCTCTCCGGTTAGTACGCCTGTTTTGATGGTGTATCATATACTACAACACACTCCGGTTGGTACGCCTGTTTTCTGGGTGCGTCACACTTTCCGGTTGGTATGCCTGCTTTATAAAGCATCTTGCAAATACACTTTTGCAGGTAAAACTTTTTTTTTCTTTTTTTACATATATGTTCAGAGATATTCTTTGGTATGTTGTAGTTGATATTTATTTGTTTTTTAATCCTAACACGATATTCATTTATTTATTTTATTTATCTATTTATTTATGTATTCTTATCTCTCCACGTCTCTCCTTTTTGTTATAATGAGTTACGATAACAAAAGACGACAGGAGACCTTTAGGTCCATAATAAGTGCGGATGATATAAAAAGGGATAGAATAGAGTAGCCACGGTACACAAATACAAAAAAAAATAGAATAAAACAAACAAATAATCATAAGAATTAATATAAATTAATTTTCTGTGCCCATCATTTTTGGTAATTTTTGTCTTGACATGGGTTTAGGGAACTTATGTGTATGTATATATGTATGTATGCATGCATGCATGTATGTATGTATGTATGCATGTATGCATGCATGTATGCATGTATGTATTTATGTATGTATTTATATATGTATGTATGTATGTATGTATGTATGAATGTGCGTGATAAATACAGAAGAGGTTAGGATACTTCGAAAGAAGATGGATAAGAAGAAGGAAGGAACGTGTGATGGGCTAAGCTGATATTCAGTGTTCGATTGTGTTTGAAGAGAAAAAAAAAAGATGAGTCATTGTGTTCGATCTAAAAATTGTATGAACCACTGTGATTGAACCCAAAAACATCACAACCACTATGATCGATACATAAACATCTCAACCAGCGTGTTTTATTAGAAACACATCCAATATGTTTGATACCAAAAGCGCCTCATTCTTTTCCCACTAAACGCAGCTGAAGAATCGGGATTGTTTTTTGATAAGTAAGAACCAATTTCACAGATGAAATATCGTCTTGAGAAAAACAAACAAAGAATAAAGGTTCTTTGTAACTATTTCCTTGTGTACGGAGTTTGAAGTCTGGGGATGGGGGTGGGAGATCGTTTAGCGCACCCCTCCGTCCGTCGGGGGGGGGGGGAATTAGAACCTCCAGCGACACCTGGCAACGAGACCCGAAGAAGATCAAAGAAGTCGAAACGGTATGGTGGTGACGAGGAGGAAGGGGAGGAGAAAGGGAAGGAGGAGGAGTAGGAGGAGGAGGAGGAGGAAGAGGAAGAGGGTATGAGGAGGAGGAGGAGGAGGAAGAGGGTATGAGGAGGAGGAGGAGGATGGTAAAGGGAAGGAGAAGGAATAGGGGGAGGGGGACGAGTAGTAGCAGGAGCAGCAGCAGCAGCAGCAGCAGCAGCAGCAGCAGCAGTAGTAGTAGTAGTAGCAGTAGTAGTAGTAGTAGTAGTAGTAGTAGTAGTAGTAGTAGTAGTAGTAGTAGTAAGAGGAGGAGGAGGAGGAGAGGTGAGGAACAGGATGGAGGAGGAGGATGGTAAGAGAGGGAAGAGGAGGAGGAGTAGTACGAGGAGGAGGGAGCCATGAGGAAGAAAAATATGAAAAAAGTGGAATACGGAAAGGAAGGAGGAGGAGGAGGAGGAGGAGGAAGGGGAGTAGGAGGAAAGGGAGGAGGAGGACATGGAGGAAAGAATCATGAATCCATGAAGAAGAGAAAAAAGTAGAACACGAAATGGGAGAAAGGAAGGAGGGGAGTATCGTTCTAAATGAATGAGATTGTGACATGTGTCGCTGGGGTGGAGGGGACGGGATGGGGGGAGGGGGAGGGGGAAGAGAGGGGGTGCGCACCATCGTCCGCATTTCAGACTGACATGCGCAGGAAATTGACACAAAACGGCTAAGGCGGGAATGGGGTAATCTGAGACGGCAATGGGCGGTTCGAGAGAGCGAACGGTATACAAAAAGGAGGAGGAAGAAGAAGAAGAAGAAGAACATCAGTCCTGAGGATGGGGAGTGGGGATGGGGGGTTGTTGTTGGAGTCCGTGTTGAAGGACGTGGTTTTTTCTCAATACTGCATCCGCATGATGTACCGAAGAGAGAGAGAGAGAGAAACAGAGAGAGGTTCCAGATTTTAAGAAATTTTGTTTCGGGAGAAGCGAAAAAACCGCCACACCATTCCAGGGAATTGGCTGTTGAATCAAAACGAGGGAAAAAATGACTCCCTTGATGAGAATCCCACAGTTTTCCTCATTGTGTGCTGATCTTCTTATTCCACCACCCCATCCCCCCTACTCCAGTACCCAGGCGTTCTATCCACCTCTTTCTCCACCCAGTCCACTCTCAACTCGCTCACCAGCTCCTTCCTACTCAGGTCCTCTAGTACGTCCCTCCTTCCTGTTTCCCTTTTCAAAGTTAGGTACCCAGTTCTTTTCGTTGTCCCTCTCGCCCTTCAACCATTTCCTTCGCCTGTAATCCCTCAGACTAAATCCCTTACACCAGGAAGTGTCTTGTAGTCCTGCAAACCTCATGGGTAATACGAGGCTTTCATCTCTTACTCCACCAAGGTAAGAGAGCTCAGCGTGGAATTAACGAAGATGGAAGAAGCTGAAAGAGACCTGGTGATGGAATGAAAGAAGTTCATATCGTTTTCGCTGCTGTTGACAATCTAAATAATTGTTTTGGGTGTCGTCGGGTGATTCTATTCTGCCAGGCAGTTATGAGGATCACTCGACTTTTGAGTTTGGAAAAATGCACGTATGTATTTATGTATATATTTGTATGTATATATATATATATATATATATATATATGTGTGTGTGTGTGTGTGTGTGTGTGTGTGTGTGTGTGTGTGTGTGTGTGTGTGTGTGTGTGTGTGTGTGTGTGTATTTATGTATGCATGTATGCATGTATGTATGTATATATATATATATATATATATATATATAATATATATATATACGTATATATGTGTGGCTGTATGTGTGTACGAGTATATTTATGTATAGAATGTATGTATATGATTTATTTTGCGTGTATGCGTGTATATATGTACTTTAGTGTGTATTCTATATAACGTATATATTTCATATATAATGTATATATACTGTACACGTGCGTAATTTAAAAACCTGTTCCTCCCTAAGGAAGGTAGTCTTTCTATCCTCATGGTCTGCAAGTATCGTCGCACAGAAAAGAAAGACAAACACTTATCCCAGCAGAAACCACATAATCGCGAACAAACACGTTCTGCGTGTTTGTACAAATTTATATGTTTACAACTCATGCATAAAGGGCAACGCACGTATTCTCTGTATGCCCCGAAGATTATATATACATACATATGTGAATGTTTATGCCCTGTGCTCTCTTTGAAAAGCAAGGAGCTCCTTTCCCGTCCAGGGACAAATATCGTCTTCCTGTATGTCGTCTCGTCTTAAACGTCCTTACCATTTTCTCTCACCGCATTTCATCTCCACATTTCTCTTTCGTTTTCGTATTTTCCTCCTCTTCTTCCACCTCCTCCTCCTCCTCCTCATCTTCCTCCTCCTCCTCCTCCTCCTCCTCTTCCTCTTCTCCCCTCGCATCGGCAGGCTTCTTTCTTCCTTCCTTCGGCTGCTGCACTTCCTGGTCTGCGCCGGGACCTTTGGCGTGCAGAGAGCTCTTCGTGCGTTCCCTTGAGCCTTTCTGCAGACTCTTCAACTGACCTTAGGGTTTCCTCCTCCTCTTCTTCCTCTTCTTCTTTCTCCTCCTCCTCCTCATATTCCTCTTTCTCGTCCTCCTGTTTCATTTCCTCTTCTTCCTCTTCCTCGTCTTCCTCTCTATCCTCTTCCTCTTCTTCCTCCTCTTCTTCCCCTTCCTCCTCCTCCTCTTCCTCCTGTTCTTCCTTTCCCTCCTCCTCCTCCTTCTCCTTCTCTTCCTCCTCCTCTTTCTCTTCCTCCTCTTTTCTCATCCTCTCCCTCCTCTTCCTCTCCCTTCTCTTCCTCTTTCTCCTCTTTTCTCATCCTCTCCCTCCTCTTCCTCTCCCTTCTCTTCCTCTTCCTTCTCTTCCTCTTCCTTCTCTTCCTCCTCCTTCTCTTCCTCCTCCTCTTCTTCCTCTTCCTCATCTTCCTCTTTTTTCTCCTCTTCCTCCTCCTCTTATTCCTCTGCCTCCTCCTCCTCTTTCTCTTCCTCCTCATCTTCCTCTTCCTCATCCTTAAAAATTGACACCTCCAATAGAACCAGAAGTAATGGATACAAAATTGTTGGAAAATAGTTTCAAACAAACGAGGGCAAAATACTTTTTTCTTCAATCGCGCTGTTAGTATATGGAATAATCTACCATCCAACGTCATAATTTTTCTACTGTTGATATATTCAAAAAACTTATCGAAGTTTACTTAGCTACAAATCCTCGATTAGAATTATTTGCTTCTGTATAATTCTTTATAGTATTAGATTAAGTTAGGTACTGAACATCTAAGTAAGGACCCAGAGGTCTATTTTTTTTTTCGTTTGT
Organism: Oratosquilla oratoria; assembly: GCF_046742065.1. NCBI lineage: Eukaryota > Metazoa > Arthropoda > Malacostraca > Stomatopoda > Squillidae > Oratosquilla > Oratosquilla oratoria. The sequence continues at coordinate 26,322,957 of NC_134818.1, read as the reverse complement.
CTATGTAACTCCGTGTATCTCCTACTCTCTTTCCTCTTCCTCCTCTTCCTCCTCTTCCTCCTCTTCCTTCAGTAACGTCTTTTACGTGGCGCAGTTTCCCCGGTCCCTTTGCGAACCTTCGCTCAATGCCAGACTCATCGGTCGTCTGTGTATACGTACATGTATACTTACGCACATACACACATACGTACATAACTCGCGCCTCTGTGTATATGCTTGTATATGTATGTATATGTGCGTGTGTGTGCGTGTATGCGTGTGCGTGCGTGTGCGTATACCTAATTGTAATATACAATAAAAAGAGCTCCCCTTATGGACTCCTGTTTCTGTATCTCCGCTGTGAAACCTAACTGCAAATTCCTTTATATTCTTCAATTGGATTTTTTCTTCATCCAGGATGCTTCACAAGCTAGTGAATCTGGACATAAAATTGTATTTCTTGATTTCCATCAAGCGTTCTCTCTTCTTTATTTTTTTACCATGTCCTCTCGTGGCTCTTTCATCCCATGCTAAGGGAGTCTCTCTCTCTCTCTCTCTCTCTCTCTCTCTCTCTCTCTCTCTCTCTCTCTCTCTCTCTCTCTCTCTCTCTCTCTCTCTCTCTCTCTCTCTCTCTCTCTCTCTCTCTCTCTCTCTCCCTGTGTGTGTGTGTGTGTGTGTGTGTGTGTGTGTGTGTGTGTGTGTGTGTGTGTGTGTGTGTGTGTGTGTGTGTGTGTGTGTGTGTGTGTGTGTGTGTGTGTGTGTGTGTGTGTGTGTGTGTATAGTCGGCAAATGTTAAGAAGCGTCCGTCCACTGTCTGCGTTGTGTAGTCATGGGACTGTTTCTATGCCATCCTCTGGTATTATGTGTGTTTCGTCGCAAAAACAAAACAGCGCTTTTATCCTTCTTAAAGGAAAAATAATAAAAGTTAAAAGTGATCAGGATAACTTTTTGAGTGTAGATTAGTCTCCAGTCAGACTCCATAAGAATCAGGTAGTTAATACCCCACACAAGCCAGATAGTAAGACAAGGATAGCAGTCACAGCTTACCAGTCAACTGCATAGGAAGAAGAATAAAAAAAGGAGAAATTTGGGCGAAATAAGTATTGGCTCTGATAGGTCATCGAGTGCCAGTGGACCTCCAGCTGGACTTGACGGTCTTGATAAGTCCTAAAAATGAGTGTCAGGAGGTAATCCTCTCCCACGTCCGTCCCTCAGGGCCCCCTCGTAGTAGTCCACATCATCAGTGACACCCCTTCGTAATACAGTAAGTGTCTACAGTTGACGAACCAGACGCAGGCATAAGGGAGTTTGAATCCTTCGTATTCCAAGCGGAATGGGTTGGCTCACTCCTGCGCCTGTCCCAAAACAATTCCGTTGCTTTCATCGCCTGGAGATGATGGGTTCCGGCCTCCCATCCCCGTAGAAGAGATCGAGTACTGCCTCCACACTTCCCCCACCTATTCATCTTTCATCTTCGACCTCTGTACGTGGTTCACCGTCCCCTTGCCCTTGACCCCTGTCTCTCTCTCTTCTTTTCCCCGGCTGATTGCGGCAAGCACATTCAACAAGCGATCCTAATGCTGTTGAAATGTATTTGAGATAACCGAAGCAATTTGACATGTTTGCCTCCGCCATTTTCTTTGTACGTTCTTCAAAAACTCCACATGAAATTACGAAGCAGACGTTTGCTGTTTTGAGACGCTTTACTTTAGTGGGGGGGAAGTTTTCGAGGAGATCAATTGAATATGACGGATTCTTAAAGAAAAATTACATACGATTCAGACTGATACTCCACATCAGACCTCAAACCTGAAGTCTTCTTCTTTTAAGTGATTTGCTTCTGTGGGTGAAAATTTCGAGAAGAACAAGTGAAAGGGAAAGATTCTTGAAGAAAAAACATACGATTCAGACTGATAACCTTACCTGTATGTCAACACCAGAAGAATCTTTCATATCAGCTTCCTCAACCCCTTTTTTTCCATGAGGTCTGGAGGACTGCATCAATAGACCGCTTTAGATACGTTTGTTGTGGTGGAGGATATGAAAGAGAGGAGGGGAGATAGAGGTAAAGAAGAGAGGGGAGGAAAGGATTGTTTCCCACTCAACTGTGTTTGGCCAGAGCCTCCTGGGGATGCGTTTCCGTAGAAGGAACATGATTGTGTGATGCAACCCTTTTATTCTTTCCTTGGGAGATGTTTTATGAAGGGAGAGAAAAGAAAAAAATTGGAATTTATACACATAGGCAGTTTTATATTGGGTAGACAGTATATAAATGAGGGTTGTGGATTGAGGTGAAAAGGTGGGATATATATGTATATATATATGTATATATATATATATATGTATATATATATATATGTATATATATATATATATATATATATAGAGAGAGAGAGAGAGAGAGAGAGAAGGGAGAGAATATAAAAGAAAAGTCCACGGAAAGTCTTCACCCGTTTTCACTCGGGTGCATTTCCATATGCGCTGTGAAATTGATTTTGTAATTATCTCATCTTGGGGTCTTTGCGTGCGTGTTGATCACATTTCTACCCCTCCCCCTCCTTCTTCTTTTTTATTTTCGTATTTTCTTTTATTCTTTTTTGTTCACTGTAATTTCTCAACGTTATACGAGGAGCTTTAATGGGTGGCGGAAGTGATATGTGGTTATTGAAGAATTAAAGGAAGTTTTAGCACGGTTTGGTAGTTGTAGTGGTAGTGGTGATAGAAGTAGTAGTAGTTGTAGTAATAGTAGTGAAAGTTTGTCTCAGTAGTGGTGGAGATGTTGGTAATATCAATAAGACGTTATTGGTTTTGTTACCACTGATTCTGATCTATCACCAGGACCACCATTACTACTACCACCACCACCACCACCACTACTACTACTACTACTACTACTACTACTACTACTACTCTACCACCACCACCACCACCACCACCACACCACCACCACCACCACCACCACCACCACCACCACCACCACCACCACCACCACCACCACCACCACCACCAACACACCATTACTATCACTACTACTACTGCTGCTACTACCACCACTACTACTTCTATTACTACCACTGCTGCTGCTATTACTACTACTACAACTAATACTAATAGTAATACTGATACTGATACTAATACTGATACTAATATTACCTCTATTACTACCACTATCACTACTACTACTACTACTACTACTACTACTACTACTACTACTACTACTACTACTGCTGCTGCTGCTGCTGCTGCTGCCGCTGCTGTTGCTGCCATTACCATTAATACTATTGTTGACACTAGCCAAGAACTCAATTACTTCTGTTTGTTTTCCCATTGAAACTAGCAGGTTGGCGTATAATATACATCAGTATTTACTTTTCAATTTCATTTACTTATCTAATTAATTCATCTATACTTTACACTTGCTTGCGTCACAGTCTCGACTGTAACTGCTGATACTAATGCTGCTGCAGATAGGTCCTGTCTCGCTGGCTTGTCATTAAGTAATTAAAGCTAAAACCAGTTATCATCATCATCATTATTGTCCTCCCTCACCATTATCTTTGATGGGTGTTTTTTTATTATTATTATTTATCATCATTATATTGCTTTCAGTTGGGTCACCACTGCAGCTTTTGTTGTTATTGTTGGGAGTGTTATTTTAGTGTAATGATTGATAACCATCTTCAAGACTGTGATTTGTTTTTTGGATATTAATCCTGTCATGCAGAGATGATTTTATTCACCTGAGGGAAGCTTCTGGTCCACACTGGAATTATCCATTCCCCTCTTACCTTTCTCCCTTTTCCTCTCCTTCCCTCCCCTTCCTTTTACCTTTTCCTTTCTGCTTATTCCCAAGTCTCCTTCTCTCTTCCCCTTCCTGTTACCACTTCCTCTTTCTTTTTCCTTTTTCATACCTTTTTCCCTATCACATTCTCTTTCCATATTAAATTTACTTTCTTCCTTCTCTTTTTCTCCTCTCCTTTTCCCTTTCACTTTCCCCTCGTTACCCTTTCTTCTCACAATCCCTCTCCCTCTTTTCCCTCCCCCCCACTCTCTCTCTCTCTCTCTCTCTCTCTCTCTCTCTCTCTCTCTCTCTCTCTCTCTCTCTCTCTCTCTCTCTCTCTCTCTCTCTCTCTCTCTCTCTCTCCTCCCTCTCCTTCCTCTCCCTTTCCTTCTCTTTCCTCTCCCACTCCTCCCTCACCCTATCTTCTCCCTCCCCTTCCTCTCCTCCTCCCTCTCCTTCTCCTCTCTTTCCTTCTCTCCCCTCTTCCTCTCCTCCCTCTCCCTCTCCTCTCTCTCCTCCCTCCTCTCCCTCTCCTCCTCTCTCTCCCTCTCCTTCCTCTCTCTTTCCTCCCTCTCCTCCCTCGCCATCTCCTCCGTCGCCCTCACCCTAACCCACCCTCCTCTCCCTCTCCTCCCTCACCCTCTTCCTTCCTGATTCCCCCTTACCACCCTCCTCTCCCCCCAACCGCACCCTCCACCCCTCTCCCCAAATGCCTCAGCGACTGTGCTTGCTTCCCTTTCCTGGTCTTTGTCTCCCCCGGTACACCGGTACCCCCCCCCGCCCCCCGCGTCTATAATGATACGAATTATGTCCCTTATCTGGTGGGTCAGGTCTTTTGTTCTTGTTGTCAGGTGTTGCTCGTATATTGTCGTATATTTTGATGATGTTGGAATTGTTTTGTTTTGTTTTTGTTTATTTGTTTTAGTCTCTCGTCCACTCATTCCTATCTATTTGTCTATTTTGTTCAGAAATTTATTAATTTGTTTATTTGTATATTTGTTTATTTGTCTATTTACTTATTTAGTAGCATTGTTTTTACTTTTTTATGGACTCGCCTCGAACTTTTATATATTCATCTATCTATTTATCTATTTTTTGGCGTTATCTATTTTCTATTCATTTACTTATTTACTTGCTTATCCAATACCATTGTTTTTACTTTTTTCTATCGAAAAGACCTTGCGTTTTTGACTCCTTTGCATCTTCTTCGTCTTTCCAATATTCTCTCCGGAACCTCCCCTCTCCCACTCCCTCCTCTGTCAATATAGTTTCTCCTTGTGGTCTTTGTATTTACTTTTCCCTCCCTCCTTCATCTCCAGGCACAAGTCTTCATTCGCAGCCATTATTGTTGTTGGCCAACCTTCTTCTTCAGTAGAGGTCTGCCTCAACTCCATCGAGATCTTGCGTTCTTCTTCAGTTCTTCTTCGGGTCGAAGTCTCCGGGTCTCTCCGATTCTCCCGCGCGCCTTCCCGACCGCTGGGTCTGTATCGCCTTCTTCTCGTCGCTTTCCTCCTCCTTCCTCCGCGTTTTCGTCTTCTTTGTCTTCTTCTTCTTCTTCTTCTTCTTCTTCTTCTTCTTTGTCTTCGTCGTCGTCATAATCGTCTTCATCTCCCTCTTATTCTTCTTTTTTTATCCTTATTTTCCTATTCTTCTCCTATCTTCTGCTCCAATTCGTTCCCCTCCTACCTCTCCTCTCTTCCTCTTCCTCTTCTTCCTACTCCTTCCGTTCCACCTCCTTTGCTCACCGTCTCCTCTCCCTTCCTTCCTCCCGCCAGGCCAGTCAGTGGGGCAAGACGGTCCTCATTTCGGACCGTTTTCATTTCAGTGTTGGCCTCACTCCCTTTTCTCTTCTATCGGTTCACTTTGCACCAAACGTTTCTCTCTTCTGAGGTGGTACCCCACTTTTTTCTCCCCCCCCCCTTGATGATGTAATCACGCAGGAATATTCCTCCTCTTTTTTTTTTTTTTTTTTTTTTAAACTTCGTAATTGCTGAAGCTCATATCTCCCGGCACTCAAGAGAAAATTGAGTTATCCGTATTTGAGTCAAATCAGAGGCCCTCTTCACGTAGTTCCTCGAGCTTCTGAGCCGTTGAGCCCGAATGAGAGCTGAGTTAGATTACTTACCTTATGAATCTCTATTCAACAGAACGTGTTTTCGAATATTAAACTTTGCGTGTTTTTTGCGATATATGAAAAGGAACCATGCACATTATTTTTTCCAATATATAAAAAAATGAAAACAAAAGAAATATGTATTTTCTCTGTAATTAACCAGACAGGTGAATTACTCTACCTGCAATTGCCCACCTCTTATTGTTCACCAAACGAGCTTCGAATCTATTTCCAGATTCCTTTCTTCCCATTCCCTCCACGTCTCTCGTTTTGGTTCCCCTTCTTGCGTTCCTGTCACTTCCCCTCATCATCCCTTCCCCTTCCCTCCACCCTCACAGCTCCTCGCCTATGTTCCACCTCATTTCCCCTCGTCCTCCCCCTCGCCTTCTTTATCCGCTCCCCTCTTTCTCATTATGGGGTTTCCTTTGAGTTGGCTCAACGCAAGAAGTTGACCGTGTCACGTTCGGCTCTTGTCTAACTTGTGGTTTTAGATTTGAGTTTTTCTTTTTCGGGAGGGAAGGGGAGTGGGGAAGGGGGCCTCTGGGAGATATAGAGATGCTCGGAGAGGTGAGGATGCGCTGAGAAGCAGTCATAGGTCCTTCTATGGTAGAGTCATCTTACTTGTGGTTTTCGAGTCTGGGCTTTTTGGTGCTTTCGGTCTTTTGGAAATGCGGAAACGCGGAGATACGAGGAGACAAGAGATATGGAGACCTGAAGATAGGTCCTTCCATAGTGAAGAACCTTGCCAGTGCAGCCCTCAGACCCAGAAGGTACGCCCTCAACGGAAAGGTGAAATTTTGATCACGTGTTTACAGTGTTAAATGAAGGCCCAGTTTCTTAAAAAAAAAATGGCTTTTGCGCTCTCGACTCGAAACTCAAAAAAGGGAGGCTCTTGAAAGAGAAATTAAAATTTCATGAAGAGGCCATTGAGTAGAGATTGGCAGCCTGGATGTTTCCAGTGAATAGATGAAAGTGCCTGGGTCGTTGGAAGTCTGTGTGTTCCTCTTGAATGTGGTAAAGAACATGGTTGATGTCTTTTATGTATCAATCAAAAAGCCAAAAGATAAATATATGTAATTAAACTGAAATCACAACTCCAGACGTGTACATAGTATTCAAGACCAAGGGGTAATTTCAGAATTCGTGTTTGTGATTGACCATGGTCTTGGACCACGTGTTGAACTCGTGATCGACAGCTATTTCCCTCCCGGAAGAGAGCTCATAGCTCGTATATGGATGATATATGGGTAATACTGTGACCTTACACGCACACACACACACACCCAAGTCCCGCCCACGAGAGATGGAGTAACGACTCGCAACGCAGCTATTCTGAAATTATTTCAGCCCTGGGCGGGATTCGAACCAGGACCGCCGTAATGTGTGTGTGTGTGTGTGTGTGTGTGTGTGTGTGTGTGTGTGTGTGTGTGTGTGTGTGTGTGTGTGTGTGTGTGTGTGTGTGCGCGTCTGTGCGTGTGTCTGTGTGTGCGCGCGTCTGTGTGTGCGCGCGTGTTTATGTATACGTTTAGACATATAGAAAATGAAAAAGGTTCGGAAACTCCATCCGACTGAAAGAGAAATTTTACGAAATATCTGGAATGTCGATATCCCTTCATAAATTGAGGCGATTTTTTGTTTTTTATTCTAGTCGGCTCTAAAAGTGGATCACGAGTAAAATTCGATTTTGGTTGATGTATTAAATATCCCCATATGGCTTCCGAGCCTGGTTTTAAACGGAAAATTTTGGTGTAGGAATACGAATTGGCAAAATATACGATCAGGGTGAAGTGTATGATTAGATATATTTATGAAAATTTACAATTTCTTTTACTTTTTTCTTTCTGTCTCTCTCTCTCTGTCTCTCTCTCTATGTAACTGTCTGTCTCTGTCTATCTGTCTCTCGGTATCTCTCTCTCTCTCTCCCCCTCTCTGTCTCTTTCTATCTCTTTCTCTTTCTTTTTTGTAAAAAGGGGAAAAAGAAAAAGGAAAGAAAGATATTTGACCTCAGCAGTTTCCCCATACCTCCATCCTGCTCCTTTCGAGCACAACCCCCAGCACCTGTTCCAGGTTCTGCCACGGCCAAGGCGGCTTTCCCCAGACCCACGTTCTCCGGATTTCCGGCATCGACCACCACTACCTCGCAGAACATCAGGACAGGAGGACAACTCAGGCTGACCGAGGAGGAGAAGGAGGAGGCGGAGGAGGAGGAGGAGGAGGAGGGCTTGTGCCCAAGGGTGAGAGCGCCCTGAACGTGAAGCCAGCAAAGTTGATTTGATTGAGGGACCTCACTCCCTCCTCCCTCCTCCTCCCCCTCCCTTTCCCCTTCCCCCTCTCTCCTCCCTCCTCCCTCCTCCCTCTCCTTGTTTCCTCCTTTTTCCTCCTCTTCCCGCCCTCCTCCCTCCTCCCTATTCCCTCATCCCTCTCCTCCTTCTGTCCTCCTCCCTCCTCCCTATTCCCTCCTCCCTACTCCCTCACCCCCTCCTCTTTTTTCTTCCCTCCTTCTTCACTCCTCCCTTTCTTCTTCCCCTTCTTCCTCTCTCCTCCCTCCCTCATCCCTTCCTCCCTCCTCCCTTCCTCCTTCACACCACCTCCTTCCTCCTCCCTCCTCCTTCCCTCCTTCTCCCCCTCCTTCTGCCCTCCTCCCTCACTCGTACCCCCTCCTTCACTCACTCACTCACTCACTCATTCACTCACTCCTTCCTTCACTCGCTCTCTCACTCACTCTCCCAGTTTTATACCACTTCTACCCGCAGACTCCTTCCAGCTGCTTCATAAAGGCTGAAGGTCATTGTTATTGAAGCTTCGCAGGTTCGAAGAAAGAAAGAAAGAGTTTAGATTTGGAACTGGGAGGTCACGGAGGGATGACTGGAAGAAAAGGAGAAGAGGGGGTTGCTGGAAAGGAAATTAAGAGAGATAGATAAATAGAGAGAGAGAGAGAGAGAGAGAGAGAGAGAGAGAGAGAGAGAGAGAGGGAGGGAAAGACGGGGAGACAGAGAGAGAAAGAGAGAGAGACGTAGTAATGGAGCATACTAAGGCACCAGCGTCTGGAAGGAAGAACCTACCAGAAAGGTAGTTCGAGTCCCGCAAGTATCAACGTGTTGTAGCAGTGAAGATATAGGACCTTAAAACCCCGAGCGCCGACAAAGGATATCATGACTAGCCACCTCACAGGGTGGATAAAGCCTGGAAAATAACAAGTGAATAAGTAAATAGACGTATAAGTAAATAAAAGGAAAAATATATATATAAATGAAATAAAATAAAATAAATAAACACACACATAGATAATCAAAACGTGGAAGCAAATCTGGTTCAAGTAAGTCTTTTCAGTATCTTGTTCTGCGTAACGGCCTGTCAGTGGGCGATTTCATACAGGAGTTCTGCGAATCAACGCAGCGTTGGTGAACCCTTTCTGTACCTCATTCGGGTTGTTCATATCAGCCGTCTGGTGATTTTATTAAGATCACGTCACTCAAAATGTAATCTCATAATCGTTCGAACTTGTTTCAGTATATATTTTTTTTTGTTTCATTTCATTATATCTAGTTTTGTTATTCTATATTACTATACCTCATTGTTTTATTTACTTTTGATTTAATTCTATTTTGTTCATTCTTATATTTATATGTTATATCGTGCACATGCAGAGAAATTTGTTCATTTAAAAAAAAAAAAAAAATCGATTTTATTCATCCCAAGAGGGATGTATAGGTAATTTTGTTTGTTCTTATTGATTGATGTTATTTCATTTTGTTTTATTCTATTTTATTATTATTGTTTATTTGTTTACTTGTTTACTTACTCTTTATTGCTTATCTGTCTAAACATTTATCTATCATTTCTTTTGTTTTCTATCTGTTGAGCTGTTATCTATTGATCATGTATTTACTTATCTATTTGTTAATCTATTATATATTCATTCATTTGCTTCTTTATTTGTTTATTTACTTATCCGTTTATTATTTCTTTGCTTATTGATTGCTAACATTAGACTTTCATTTACATTACATTAGAACATATTATTGGGAGAGACTGCAAGAGACTATATGGCCTACACCGAGCAGTTCCATGTCCCCTACCACCTTTCATCCCTATCCTTAAAGTTCATCTTCTCTTAAAAAAAATCATTGTTTCATCGTTCACTATATGGTTACTATGCCTATTCCCATTCATTTACCATTCTGTTGGCAAACCAGTTCTTGTCTATGTCCTCATTAAACCCATCTACTAACCACCTTCCCCTGGATTCGTCCATTTTCCTCGCCTCACCTAGACTTCCTCACCCCCGTCCCTCCCACCCCGTCCCAAACTCCAATCTCGCCTTTTGATAGAGATTGGGTATTTGCAATCCATGCTCCGTGATTGGCAGTTGATACGGAATACCGGCAGCGGTGGTGGTGAGATTAGGAAAACAACTTGTTTATCAGAGAGTCGATTGGTTTTGAATAGTTTGTAATGTTTCTGTGGCTTTCTCAACTTTTCGTCCCGCAAAGAAAAAAATATTTGTTTTGATTACTTTGGACCGTATGTTCGTGTGTGTGTGTATGTGTGTGTGTGCGAGCGCATGTGATTGATTGTTTTTGTGCGTGTATGTTTGCGCGTATATGGGTGTACCAGGCAATTACCTGAAATTGTTTGCCTGTCATTTAGTACGACTTCTCATTGTTCATAGGCTAAATTACCCTATTTCCAGCATTTGTTGCTCAAGTATGATTATCTGGTAGTTATGTAGATGAAGATTGATTGAATCAAAGAAACAAACAACGACGAAGAGACTTTGTTATTAACTAGAACGGAGAGGACCTTCGAACTCTAACTTCGAGTTGCTTCTTCTTTTTCTTCTTCTTCTTCTTCAAGGGCTAACCCCCTCGGTGGGCATTACATTTTTTTTTTGGGGGGGGGGGGGGAACGGATTTTTTCAAAATTCTTTGAAATATATAGATAAGATATATGTAGAGAAAAAAATATGATTTTTTATCTTTTCTCCAGAAAGATATTGATATTACGGAATGTCTGACCGGGTGTTGAGAAAGTGGTCTCGGACCCATAATCAAAATGATTCTTTGTGTCATTTTCTCATGTCTTCTACTTATGGATTACTGTTCTTTACCCTCCTGGAGAAGATCCCTGCAACATTGTATGGAATCGCCAGGCGTTCACTAACGACCACTTGTTTAAGTCCCGCACTTATGAAACTCTAATGACCCCCCTCCAGCCTAACTCCGTAATCCCCCTCCCCTAGGGGGTCCATTGTCTCCACGTTGAGCCTCACCGGTCTAGTAGAATGTTAGCGTAGGGATGGTCCTGATGTTGAATAATAGGGTCCCCAGATTACTACCTACGAGTAATAGTGTGACCGGGTGTTTATGATAGGAACCAATTGAAAAAGGGTATAAGGTATTCTATGCCGTAGGCAAGCCAGCACTCCAAATCTGGTGGGCAAGGAGTTGTGTATGAGTGTGTATGTGATTCACCATGGTCTTGGATCACGTGTTAGACTCGTGATCGACAGCTATTTCCCTCTCTGAAGAGAGCTCAGAGCTCATATATGACCGACCTATGAATAATGCTATGACCTTACACGCACATACATACCCAACTCCCCGCCCACGAGAGTTGGAGTAACGGCTCGCAACTCAGCGATACTGAAATTATTTCAGCCCAGTGCGAGATTCGAACTCAGACCACCGTAGTGGCACCCACGAACGTTACCACTGCGCCATCGTGTCGTGTGTGTGTGTGTGTGTGTGTGTGTGTGTGTGTGTGTGTGTGTGTGTGTGTGTGTGTGTGTGTGTGTGTGTGTGTGTGTTAGGTCACAGTATTATCCAAGGCCAAAATGTAAGTATCCTCTTTGATATTTGTGTCGTTGTTATATGTTCAATTCAGCGCTGGTGCGTGCTAAGGTCTGCAGCCTGCATTCAAGGGAGGTCGTTTGATTGTCCAAGTCATTAAGGCGACGTGGGGAGATCTCCTTATCTACCCCACACTTAACTTTCACTATTCTTTAGTCTCCTGGAAACCACTAACCAACACTAAAAGTCATCGACTACTCACTAATAATCACTTGTTTTTGGGTCGTAGCCCCCTTTGTGAAAGCCTGAGGACACCCTCCCTAGGGGTCCGTGAGCCAAGGGAGAAGCTCTGAATGCGAGGGAACTTGTGACATGCTGCCGCGAGTCGATAGAGCTCCACGTTCTTGTGCAGCGACGCAGAAGTGCAAGTATTTTTACGATATATACTGAAGGACGTGTTTACCTTTTGATTTGTCGCCGATGTGTTAAGGAGGAGTATGTAAGAATGACCTAGGGGACCACTGACCCATTATGGCAAAATCGTGGTCAAAAGTACCGACCCACCTTCGAGTGTTTACATTTGTAGTCTGTATTGCTGGGTATTTGATATATTTTAGGTAGGTTATGTAGGGTTTGGCTAAGTTAAGTTAGATTATATTTGTTAAGTTAGGAAGGCTAGATCAGATTAGTTTAGGTTAGGTTAGGTTTCTCCCGGTATACCGCCTACTGTAATATATGTCCCAACAGCTCACCCGTGTTACAATAGCCCCAAGACGTGTCTGAAAGGAACTCCCCGACGTTAGGCACAGCAGGAGGCAGCCCCTTGGTAGCATGTCTGTCGAATTACCAAAGACGAGGGCGAGGGAGGGACGGAGGGCGAGGGAGAGGGCGAGGAGCGAGGGAGAAGGGGAAGAGGGGCGAGGGAGGTGGGGAGTAGGAGGAGGTGAATCAGTAACTCACGAGTAGAAGACACGTTCTATTGTTGCTGTGCACTGCCTTCAGTGCCGCCAGAGTATATCAAAGTAGATTAGTGTATGTGGTGAGGCACTATTTCTCGGTGAATGAGTGGCTTTATGGTGAAGCGAAATAATAATATAGACCAGCGAAGTGCCACTGCTATGTACGTGAGCGGTATTACTAAGTATTGCAGAGACGAAAGGACCCAATATAAGTAGAGATCGTTTGTGTGTGTTTCTGGGAATGATATTACAAAATTTAAGTCACTTTCATACTAGCTAGCATAGGATTTTGTATAGACATATACGACTGTCATTGCGCTTGATTGGTAATATACTGTACATATAATTTTCATCAAAGACAATTACTGTTTAGGAAGAGAATATGTTTTATTTCAACTGTGGTAGGGGACAAGAATACCGTTACCGTGTGCCCCTGTATTTTGTAAAAGGCGACTAAAGGGGGCAGAATGAAAGGGTTAAGGACTCTGCTTTTTTCTCTCCTCTCTAAAGAGTCAAGACTTTGACTTGACCAATCCTATTATAAGAAGGTTTTGAGGCTTTTTCATATGCTCATTTGATCCTCACAGACGATAAGTGTATTTCTGAATATGCTCAGAATAGACACCATGTGAGAACCTTCATCAAATGTATAACTTTATGCTTGTTGAATTTTTTTAAGTACACAAGACATTTTAAATATATATCACCTTTTTTGCCAATTAAAATGAAAGTATTCAGTATTGGGAATCCATTGCAGGACCGTCAATCTGTCCCCTGGACTAGGCAGGGTAGAAAACAACTTTAAAATTACTCCGCACTATGGGGAACAGCACTCGCAGGTGGTTGGCGCCTTTGAAGTGACAAGTTGTGGTCCATTAATCACGGGGTTTGATGGGAGAAGAAATGCACTTTTGATAATTCCTGGCCATTTGGTTTATTAATGGTTTGTGCGATAAATTGAGCCGAGCACGCGATGAGAGGAAGTGGGGGAGGGGGGGCTTGGTGTGGGAGTTTGTATGTGGGACCTGAGTATGGGAGTACGAGAGGGAGAAAGGAAGGTAAGTGAATTGGAGAGGGAGAGAGAGAGGTGGAGGGAGTTGTAAGGGTATGAAGGAAGATGGGAGTGTAGAGATGAAAGAGAGAGGTGGGGGGTGGGGGACGCCAAAGCGCCTGGAAGTAGAAAAGAGAAAACTCGACAATCGAGCTAAAGTATCGCCCCGCCCTTCTTGTGTATGGGAATGCGTAATGGGGGAGACGATAGGGGAGAGGAAAGGGGGGGGGAGAACGATGGGGGGGAGGTAACGCCTCCCTGGGATCGATATCATTGATTACGGGGAAGACAGAGGGGTTAGGGGTAAGGGGGTAGTGTTTCTAAGGAAGTTGAGTGTCCAAAGGAATTTCGAATCCGAAGGACCCTCTGAAGGTGGCGACGCCGAAGTGAGTTCGTGAAATCCTCCTTCAGGATGGAAGGTTCTCGAAAGAGATCATACTTTGATGCCCTAAGGTCTTTGTATTACCTTTCAGTAAAGCTATACTGTCGCTTGTCGGAAGACGAAGGAATGTGTGTTTATACTATCGCGCCATTTCAGTGAAGTGGTAATAGTTTCACCAGATGGGAATCTTTGGAGTTAAAAATCTCAAATTTTCGGAATTAAAAGTTCTAAAGTCTTGAAAATTTCGAATACCAGAAGCATTTCGAATGTTCTTGTATATTTTCGAAAAGTCTGCTGGAATACTGGAGACCTCCGATTTAGAGAAACTCCCAGTAGCGAGAACTATCTTCATTATTTTCAGTTGCAAGAACCACCGTACAGGTGTCGTGCCGGACAGTTGATTTCATTCAGCTGAAGGAAGGTTCTTTGTCGTAGGAACGAGCCAGAAGCGACAGAGATCGCATAAAGACACGAAGACTTTACAAAGGTCATCATCCTAAGGGCCAAATACATCGAGAGGCTCCATTGCCAAAAGGCAAAGGGGCGCCGAAACCACAAGGGCGCCTTCTTCAAGGGCAGGGTCGCCTGAAAGAGCGCCTCCCACGAAGTTCAAGGACGACTTCAAAAGCCTCTTGTTGACGGAAGAGCGATTCGCTTGTGTTCTTTTTGAAGACTGGTGGAGGAAGACGACAAACAAGGAGGACAAAAACATCAACAGGAGGAAAAAGAGGACGAAGGAAAGGTAACGGAGGAAAAGAAAGGGAGGAAAAAAGCAGGAGGGGAAAATCAAACAGATGTAAACGGAAGCCAGAAGAAATTTAGATAGAAAGACAAAAAAAAAAAAAAGCGTGTGAAGATCGATAAGCAGAAAAATGCGTATAACTGGTTTCTGTCAGGGGAGAACGAGGGGAAGGAAATGGGGGAAAAGAGAAAAAATGTGTTAACGGAGATGGAAATGGAAGACGCAGAAATTAGGACAAACGAACACAAACACACACACAAACACACACACACACACACACACACACACACACACACACACACACACACACACACACACGCACACACACACACACACACGCGGCTCGGTGGCGGATTGGTAAAGCACTGGCCTCACAAGCCAGAGAACCGGGGTTCGATTCCCCGGTCGGGCGGAGATAAGTTGGGTTTGTCTCCTTTCACGTGTAGCCCCTGTTCACCTAGCAGCGAGTAGGTACGGGAAGTTAGTCAAGGAGTTGTGACCTTGCTGTCCCGGTGTGTGGTGTGTGAGTGGTCTCAGACCTACCCAGAGATCGGCTAATAAGGAGCTCTGAGCTCACTGCCGTAGGGTGGTGTCTGGCTGTCTCGACAGAGACTGCAGCAGATCCGAGGTGAATACACACACACACACACACACACACACACACACACACACACACACACAGAAAGAATGTGAGGATTGATGAGGAGAGAAAATGTGGGACTGGTTTTTGTCAGGGAAGAAAGAGACGGCACAAAATCACTTACAAGAAAGACGAGGAAGAGAGAGCAAGAGCGTAGTGGAACAATTGCTCCCGAAGTGGCGTGGGTATTCTTCCAGCGAGCACTCAAACAATCACGAAAAAATTACATATTTATGTCTCTGTTTTCCTTTTTTCCTTTTAAGGAAGAATATGCGTGTACTGATGTAGTTTGTTTACCACGGTGGCTGGAGATGATTGTATCTATGTGGATACGCTTGTTTCATTTTGTTTTTGTTGTTTAAGGGAGAACTACGATTTTTGTAGACAGTTGGGTTTGTACGAGTTACCATGGTCTTAGACCACTTGCTGGATTCGTGATAGCCAGCCATTACCCCGTCCGGATGAGACTATTCTTATCATCTATATTTGCTTCTACATTTACCACCCCTGAGAGTGCATTTTAGTCTGCATCATTTTCCTCTCTTTTTTTCTGTTGGAAGATTTCTCATCTAGTTTGTCTTTATTTCTTCTTAATTTATTTTTTCCAGAAAATTCGTTTCTGGTTTGACATCTTTACATATAACTCATACTTTTATTTCACTAAGTTTTAAAAAATATATTTGTTCTTACTGCCACCATGTGATTTTATTCAGCCGAAGAAAACTGTCTCCGCAATGAAAAGCATAACTAAAGTTTTGTTTCCCTTCTATTTTACATACATACATACATATACCAAGGCTTTTTCCCCCTTACAAGGAGGGGTAGTAAAACAGAAAAAGGCAAATCATTCCCACCCATTCCATCCCTGAATACACTCCACACCCCTCCACCCTCCCTCTTATCTTAGCACCTCCTGAATGACGGGTCATCCCTGCACCTTGTCCACTGCCCTGGGTCAGAAGCAGTGTCACAAAACACAGCACATCCACAGCAAGGCCGCTTCATTAAATCGGCGACCCCCCCTCTCCGTCCCCCCCATTGCATAAAATGAGAGGACGGGGAGAAATCCCTTCGGGCTGCGTCAAATTTTGCTCACACATACTACCTCACCCCCCATCCACCCGCCCATTCCACCTCATGCAATCACATCATCCCTATACAACCATTCTCCATTCACCCGTCTTCTGTCCTCTCCCGTCCTTCCTCAACAGACATTCCCCTCTTCCCCAAAGCCCCCTTCACCCTATCCATCCACCTCATCCTAGGACGTCCCCTCATGTTCACTCCCTCCACATCTGCCTTCCACACCTCTTTTACTAATCTTTCTTCACTCATTCTTTCCATGTGTCCAAACCATCCTAATATTCTTTCATCAACCCTATCTCCCAGCTCCTTTTCCACCCCTGTTCTCCTCCTCACCTCCTCATTTCTCACTCTATCTAGCCTAGTAACCCCCATCATACTTCTCAGACACCTCATCTCAAACACATTCAAACTCCTCTCTTCTTCTCTTATGTTCCATGTTTCTGCCCCATACAGTGCTGTTGGCACAATCACTCCTTCATACAGTCTCCTCTTAGCATCTATTCCCAAATGTCTATTCCTCATTACACTCTTTAATCCACCAAGGCATTTACTCGCTTCTCTCAATCTACATTCTACCTCCACTTTCACTCCACCTTTTCCTGCCACATTTGCACCCAAGTATCTAAAACTATCCACTTCCTCCAGTCGCTCTCCCTTAATGCTCACTTCCAGTCTACTGCCACTTTCACCCCTTGTACATCTCATCACCTTACTTTTACCCACATTTATCTTTAGCTTTCTTCTATCACATACTCTCCCAAACTCTGCCACCAACTTCCTCAATCCCTCCTCTGATCCTGCCACAAGCGCAGTGTCGTCCGCAAACAACAGCTGGCTCACCTCCCACTTTTCTCCATTTTCTTTAACCATCTCCAATCCCTTGCCCACTACCCTTGCATTTACCTCTCGCACCACCCCATCCATGTATAAGTTGAACAGCCAGGGTGACATAACGCATCCTTGACGAAGTCCCACCTTTACCTCGAACCACTCACTCTCTCCATTTCCAATCCTGACACAAGCTCTACTATTCTCATAAAAACTCTTGACAGCTCCCAGAAGCTTTCCTCCTATCCCGTATATCTGCATAACCTCCCACAGTGCCTTCCTGTCTACCCTATCATAAGCCTTTTCCAGATCCATAAAAGCCCAAAAAACATCCTTCCCCTTTCCTATAGCTTTCTCACATATCTGTCTTACCACAAAGATCTGATCTACACAACCTCTACCTGTCCTAAATCCACACTGTTCCTCACCAATTACTCCTTCTGTTCCTCTCCTAATCCTCTCAATCAAGATCCTCCCATAAGCCTTTCCAACTACACTCAACAAGCTAATCCCTCTGAAACTACTACATTCACACTTGTCCCCTTTCCCCTTGTAAAGAGGAACTATACAAGCACTCCTCCAGTCCTCCGGCACTCTACCCTCTCTCCAACAAACATTAAATAACCTCATCAGCCAGTCCAACATCACTGTACCTCCCTTTTTCAGACATTCTGCATGGCATCCATCCAAACCAGGTGCCTTACCTGCTTTCATCATCTTAACAACTGCCTCCACTTCATCCTTCCTTATTTCTCCTCCATTCTCCTCATTCATCACTCTCATTTTCTTCGCACTTCCCACTGCAGCAATCTTTCCTTCCCTATCCTCCTTCACATTTAGCAACTCCCTAAAATATTCTGCCCATCTTCCCCTTACTGCCTTCTCTTCCATTATCATCTCTCCATCTGCACCTTTTACCTTTTCTT
>NC_134818.1:26289678-26299678 GCF_046742065.1 Oratosquilla oratoria | reverse complement strand
TACCTTCCCACTCCCACTCCCCCTTCCCTCTCCCCTTCCCCTCCCTCTCCCCCTCCCCCTCCCCCTCTCCGGTCTGGTCTCATATCCCCCCGTGGCATGCTTGCTAATCACCCCTGCGACCTAAGTCGACCTGTACCCCCTCAAGGAGTCGACGTTTTCTCTGTATTTCCTTCAGGCGAAGAACAGGCGACTTCGCTCATCTCAAGGGTGAACTCCGCCCTGAAGGAGATCTTAATCGATCGAGACCCCCTTAAGACAGGTGTCTGCATTTCCTAGATGCATGAGACACACCTGCCTCTAACCAGAACAACATCTGTAATGTTCGTCTCCGTATTGAAGGTCGCCGAGAGCAACCATGGTAACAACTATGACCATTATTCGCTCTGATCTTAAGGCTTATTTTAGTACAGGCTTGGTGACGTCCTCCTCGTTTGGTGTTGGCCAGAATAAAATCAATGAATGTTACCACTGTCACCTGTCCCAAAATGTCCTTTCCCGTCCCAAACCCTCCTGTCTCATAGCCTCCCCTCCCGTCTCTTAGTCTCCCGTCACAGTTCTCCCCCCCCCTTCTCGTCCCAGTGCCAACCCCAGTCCCCGCCCCGTGGCCCTCCCCCGGGGCACCCTCGAGCAACATTTATTCTCCCCTTAATGAACCCCTTGATGTTGGCACAGTGACATTACCCTTCCATTACCGTGTCTCATTGTATAGATTAGCTTACGGGAAAGCGCAAAGATATTTTATTGATATGGATGGGCCCCCGGGTTGAACGAGATTTTGATAGGTCGAGACCACATTCAGTTGGGTTACGCCCCTTAGTTGGTCCACGGTACTTGAGAGGTGATGCCAAAGAATGCCTTCAGGGTTTCAGAGTTACAGACTCTTCTTGTCTGCTGAAGGGACCTTTCAAAAAAGAAAAGAAAAAACTCTTTCCCTGCCAATCTTCTTCACGCACGGCCCCTTTTCCAGAAGACCCCATGTCTTTGGAAAATACTGGGTCCCCAGACTCCAGACTCCAGTACCAGACCCCCATGCACCCCTCCCCCCCTTTTTCAATACGGGTTTCTCCCTCACGTCTTTAGTCAACCCATTCCCATTATTCCTCCCATTTTCCCTCCTCATCCCCGTTAACCATTCCAGCCGCCTGGTATCCCCATAACCTTTTTCCCCATACCCTCCCCATGCTCCCTGCCTCCTCCACTCCCCTTCCCCAGTGTCATCCCATCGTCTTCTTTGTCCTGCGAAGTGTCGCGACTTTCCTTGGATGCGATAAGGGCGGGTCTTCTATAGGCCTTGAGCGCAATAAAGGCCCTATCTGTAGCCCCCACTTGCGTCTCCTCTATCATATTTCAAAACTATTTGTCTCCCCTAACTTTCTATGCATGTTCTCTCGGGACTTCTCTCTCTCTCTCTCTCTCTCTCTCTCTCTCTCTCTCTCTCTCTCTCTCTCTCTCTCTCTCTCTCTCTCTCTCTCTCTCTCTCTCTCTCTCTCTCCGTCTGTCTGTCTATATATATATATATATATATATATATATATATATATCTGTATATATATATATATATATATATATATATGTGTGTGTATATATATATATACATTATATATATATATATATATATATATATATATATGTGTGTGTGTGTGTGTGTGTGTGTGTGTGTGTGTGTGTGTGTGTGTGTTTTCTCCATTTTGATCGTCATAATATTTACATCTTCAAATGCTGTTCCCAGTCCTGAATTTGACTATGTAAAAAAAAATGCTTTACTGTGTCCCTTTTAATATAGATGGATTAATTATTATTAATTATTTGTTTAATTACTTTATCATTTTTCTATAAATAACATTTCATCATTAATAAAAGACATCGAGAATGTATGACAAGAGTTGAATCTAAGAGGACTGTTGAGAGCGTCTGTGCATCTTTAATCACAATATTTAATCATTCTTAAAGTCAATTAACACCTCCCTATGAAAGTAGAGCCCCAAGCGGTTGGCACTCCGTGACCGGAACTAAATCAAGATATTTCCTTGGGAATTTTGAATATTTCACAGTTTTTCTCTTAAGAAGAGTCGAGAACTTGCAATTTCTTCCCTCCTCTTCCTCCTCCTCCTCCTCCTCCTGCTCCTGCTCCTCCTGTTCCTCCTCCTCCTCCTCCTCCTCCTCCTCCTCCTCCTGCTCCTGCTCCTCCTGTTCCTCCTTGTCCTCCTCCCAACCAGTGACACAGAAACAGTCCCACACGAATGCAACACATACAATCCAACATTTCTTCCCTGTGAGCGCTGTGGGAGGGGTACCAGTACCGTTATCGGTCACTGTGGGGCTACGGCGGTCTTCCCATCAATGAAACTCATGGCAATAGTTACTATTTCTATCTTCCATCTACCTATTCTTATCCTTATCCCTCAAGACCGTCCATCTAGAACCCCCGAACTCCTCTCCGAAGTCGATCTCTGGCTCTCCTTATGCACGTCTTCCAGCCCAGCAGCATCCCCACTACTCAACACATGTGCCTTATTCCCCCATTCCTTCGCACTGCCATCATCCACCCCCCCGCCCCCCATCGCCCTCGTCCCCCATGGGCCTGCCTTCCCCTTTTCCTTCCCTACGAGCGTGGTACAGTCAGGAAAACAAGCACCCCCAACTGTATGTATGTGTGTGTATGCGTGTGTGTGTGTGTGTGTGTGTGTGTGTGTGTGTGTGTGTGTGTGTGTGTGTGTGTGTGTGTGTGTGTGTGTGTGTGTGTGTGTGAGTATGCGTGTGCATGCCTGTGTGTGTGTGTGTGTGTGTACATGTGTGTGTGTCTGTGTGTGTGCGTATGTGTGTATTCTTCGTACATCTGGTAATAGACGTAGAAATAAAAATGTTGTATGGTAAATCGTCGGAAATAAACAATCTATTCCTTTCTGATACCACCAGACTCATTTTCGCGTTTTATGTGAGCTAAAAAACCTTTTTTTTTTTAACATGAATATATACTGGTAAGGCATCGAAGAAATCCTCTCGAACTGTACATCATCTTTCATAGTCAAAAAATATAGAGGAGCTGGTGAATTGTCTGCGATAACAATAATGAAAATAATAACGATGATAATAATAAAGACATTGATAATGATAATGAAATAGTAATGACAATAATGATGATAATCGTAATAATAATATTAGTACTATTAATAATAATAATAACAATAATACATACATACATACATGAAGCAGATTAATGGATAATACTAGAAATAACAATAGTAATGATAATAATAATGATGATAATAGCTAATAATATTGATATGATGATGATGGTGATGGAAATTAATAACTAAGTATTTCACTACTGAACCTGACATCAAGCCAGTTGTCTTGGCTTATTGCTATTGTCTTCTTTAGTATTGATGAAGCAAACGTTTATACCCAAGTACACATCCAAATATTTTTGTATATACTGTATATATATGTGTGTGGGGAGTGCGTGTGTGTGTGTGTGTGCGTGTGTGTGTGTGTGTGTTTGTGTGTGTGTGTGTGTGTGCGTGTGTGTTTGTGTGCGTGCGTGTGTGTATACGTATTATCCTCTCCTTTCATAGTACTGCAATTACTCCATTATGATTATTACCCTAATCACAGTTCAGCATACCACAGTAGGTCCTATCTACCCATCAGCACTCTACATGACTACTACACCGTATACATGACTACTATACCGTACCATGGTACTGGTACTACACTATACCCCTTCACGAACATTAACTTTACTACACCGTAGGCGTAGTGTTTCTATTCCCGTGATTGTATCAAGTGCTGGGCTCTCTGTGTCTTCCCTTACATTTCATCTCAAGTTGTATAGATTCTCTTGATTACTTGCAATAGGAAGTTCTGCAGTTGTAGTGATGTCATAATTACGCCTATCGTGCCTTTGGGGGCGGGGGGGTGGGGGGTGGGGTGGGACTGTTGTGGAAATACCCTCTCCTTCCCCTCCAAGAGAATTTTACTGTTGTAGCATTTGCAGCCTGGAGGGATCCGTTGGATCTTAATTACTTATTCTGAGGTTTCAAGGGAGTTCTGGCTTGGTGAAACGCTGATGACGAGCCCGGGAAGAGTTGGACTAAATTACCAAGTTGCCAGCAGGGGTCTGGTCGAGTAAGCGTGGATGGGAAGGGACTGTTGTTGGTGTCTGTCGGCTAGCAACGTCGTTAGAAGCCGTTAGTTGATCACACACCGCAGGAAAAAAAAATAGTAACGGCGTACCGAGGCTGACATGATGATTGCTTGTTGCCGTGGCGTGTGCGTGCTGCCGATGATTGCGCCTTACTCCCTTTCTTTCTCTTTCTTTCTTTATTTTTCTTTCTTCCTCCGTCTAGCTCACTCCCCTCGTGAATTCTTTTCCCTCTACCGCTTCTTACCATATATCTTCCTTCGTCTCTTATCCAGCTCTCATCTTCTTCCTTTTCCCTTCTGTGTTTGCTTCCTGTGATTTTATTTCCTCTCCCTCAGCTCACGGTGGCAGGCCAGACACAGCCCCTTCCCCCTGGAGGCTCCGGCCTTCATTATTCTACTTGGTTCCCCCAGTGTAACATCAGACCTCCCTCCCTCCGTCCCCCACGCAGCTTGGCCCCCGTGGAAAGTAATGCTCGGCAACCCAAATGGAGTGTAACCGTTTGGCTCGCTCATGCTGAGGAAAGCCATGCCAGCAGGAGACCGATTGGGCCATGGGGAGGCTGCCATTACTGCAGTAATTCGAGTGTTTTCTTCTTGACCATCATCATCATCGTCGTCGTCGTTGTCGTCATTATCATCATCATCATCATCATAATCATCATTATCATCATCATCATCATCACAACTACCACCATCATCATCATTTTCTTCTTCTTCTTCTTCTTCTTCTTCTTCTTCTTCTTCTACTTCTTCTTCTTCTTCCTCTTCTTCTTCCTCTTCCTCTCCCTCTTCTTCTTCTTTTTCGTCTTCTTTTTCTTCTTATTCTTCTTCTTCTTCAGTGGTTTCAGCTCATTCATTTAATCCGTCGTTATCGAGGTAATTTTTTTTTTTATTCTTTACAGTCCCATGTAGATGCACGTTACCAAACCCTATCCTTCGATCATTTGATTGTTTCCTTTCTCAGCGGAAGGAGTTTCCTACAGCTGCATAAAAAGGGTTGCTGCCGGTAGCTAGATTGGATTACTTGAGTCGAAGAAAACAGTGAAAGGATGAAGGAAGTGGATTCCATAAAAATTATTTTAAGTTACTAGTATACGTTTTTATCTGTATGTATATATATATATATGTTTGTGTGCGTGTGTGTGTATGTGTTTGTGTATGTGTGTGTGTTATGTATGTATGTATGTATGTATGTATGTATCTATGTATGTGTTTGTTCACACGGGAAGGCTTGAAATCCAATACTTTTCTGTATACTTTTGAATGTAGACACAAACATGGACGCCTACGGACGTGTGTTTGCGGTTTCGCTGTCCCCATGGGCTGTGCGGCTGCACTGGGTCATTTGTGTGCGTGTTTACATAATGTAGATAATTTCATATCCACAGTTGTAGTGGCTCTCAGGCCTGGGGTCCATAAGCCCCTAAGGGTCCCACCCGCTTTCAAAAGTGGGGCCACATGCCGAAAACTAGTGAGAGTTAGTGGATCCTTTGCGATGTAAATTAATATTGAATTGTTCTCCAGCGGACTGAAGAATAACAATCCATAAACGTGGAGTAAGAAAACAAGTTAAGGACCTCTGGATTAAGGTGTAATGCTTGATATCAGTAACAGGTGTGTGTGTGCATTTGACCGTCTTTTTCAGTGAGTAACAAACGTGTATGTTTTCTTTCTTTGGGCGCTTTTTTATGGAAGTGTTGATATTGAGTCAAAATTTTAATTGAACGTTGTAAATATATATATATACATATATATATATATGTGTGTGTGTGTATGAATTTTTAGAAGCTCTACTAAGGGATTCGAACCCTGACCTGTCTCGACATAATTACGAAACCAAGACGGTAACTACTGAGCCATGAACGATACTTCAAAAGGTGTATTCGAGTCCCCGGGCACATTCTTCATATCTATAGCTATGAGGAGTGTGCTTAGGGACTCGAGGAGCCTTTTTGAAGCATTGTTCATGGCTCAGTTGCCAGCGTCTTGGCTTCGTGATTATGTCGGCACAGGTAAGGGTTCGAATCCCTTGTCAGAGCTTCTAAAAATTCAGATTGTACTTACACACACACACACACACACACATATATATATATATATATATATATATATATATATATATATATATATATATATATATATATATATACATATATATATGGTTCTCTTGGCCGTAACATGTTGCACTTTTCTCTTGATCCTGGTTGTCGCCAGGCCTTTTTTTTTTTCATGGGCGTGGCACTCTTTTGCTTAGTTAGGAGTTTGCTCAAAAATGGCGCACTGAATTATAGAAATAAAAGTTTGGTCTCCGTCAGTATACAAAGTCTCACCACATCATGTTTTCGTTAAATCCAAACGAATGTTTTTTTCTTCGTTTTTGTTGTGTTTTCGGCGTCATCGTGTTAAGAGAACATAATACCATATTGCAGTCTGTAACACGATATATTAAAAAAGAAAGTTAGTGTTCGTGCCTTTGTATATTCAACATCAAAAACATTCATGTTCATATGACAGCAATATTGTATACATTGCTATAACTAACATATCAAAATATTGCCTTTTGTTTCGTTTTTTCAGAGGTCTAATGACAGAGTGAAATTCTGAAGTGGACAATAGAACACTTAACGTTGACTTTAAACTTGCTGGTTGGTACCATGACAGATCTAAGTTATTCAAATACATACCTCACTATTACTGTGATGAAATAAAAAGAATTGTTTACAATAAAAAAATTACACTATTACTCTGATAAAAAAAAAAAAAATCTTGTTTACAAAAAGAATAAAATTTTAAATATATTGGATCTGTTGTATACAGAAACACACCCGTTACTCCGTAACGAAGGTATATTGGCTCAGTTATGGAACGTGATGGGTCAGGTTGGCGTGTCCGCAGTATTCTTTTGTTTCGTACACGAAGACCGACGTGGCACTATGATACTGTGGAGGTGTGTGCTCTACTCGTACAGAATCAATACCTTCCCCCTGGAACTCCACCGCTTCTATCTTTGCTCCCACGAATGTGGGTTAGGAAATCAAATGATCAACCCATTCCCTTGTCACCTAGAAAAATAGTTTGCGGGATTTCGTGGCCTAGATTATAGAATAAGCAGTGTTTGTGTTTTTTCAAGGGATTGAAAATGAAAGTAACTCATACACACACACACACACACACACACACACACACACACACACACACACACACACACTCACTCACTCACTCACTCACTCACACAGTTTTGTTTAAATGACTTAAATTGAATTAACTCCATTAGAGACCTTTCTTGTCGCTTCACGAAGAGTCGTGACCACTGCACACAACATACTGAACCTAACCTTATTTATTCTCTTGAATAAATTGCATATTTTTCCAGACACGAGAGCCTTGATCCGCTTTATGATGTGGGTAGCCAAGTCAAAACATAATTTTCATGCCTTTCCCTTAATTGTTCAGGGGGGAAAACATATAGATAAATAGAATAAATAAATATAAACAGGCAGGGAGTATATAGTCCTCATTCTTCCCACTTCCTATTCTATATTCCCCAGTTCTTCCCTACTACCTGTTCTCTAGCTCTTTCCACCCCACTACCTGTTCTGTAGCTGTTCCCATTTCTCTTGATTTGGACCGACGCAAGTAGTAATGGCCAAGAAACCTTTACCTTCGATCGTTAAGGTAGATTTACTCATATGACCCGTGTGTGTGTGTGTGTGTGTGTGTGTGTGTGTGTGTGTGTGTGTGTGTGTGTGTGTGTGTGTGTGTGTGTGTCTGTGTGCGCGCGCGCGTAGCAGGGGCAAAAACAACACCAAAAATTGTGATGGGCGGAGGAAGTAAATTAGATTAAGTTCGTTTGGGTGGATTTTCGGTAGAAAGCGTTTGATAAAAATTTTAAGACTAGTTGTAGCGCGGGACGTGTTCAGTACATATTAGTTGCCGTAAACTAGAAGGGATTTTTACTTTCTCTTGTGTTTATTTTATTCTATCTATATCATTATTACTATTACTATTTTCCATAACCAGTGGTGTATTTACCGTGGGCAATATTTTCTTTTTCTTTTATTTAATTTCAATCTCTTGTTTTCTTTTTCTCTTCTTTTCTAATTTTTCTCGTTTTACTTTTTTATATTCTATTTTGTTTTATTTATCTTATTCTGTTTTATTTTACTTTATTTTCTAGCTCTTTAAATTTTCTTTTATATTTTCTTTGGTTTTCTTTTCATCCCATGGTTTTATTTTCTTATCTTGTTTTATGAAAGGATTGTTGTACTATTAGTTACTTTAATCACGGTAATTATTCAACCTTGCGGCTATTTGTAACGAGTTATGTAATCAATAGATAGAGTAGTCTAATGTTTGTCTTGCAATTACAAGCTTCGTAATTTGAGTGTACTGCTGAAGTCTTTTTTTTCATGAAAGTAGCAGTTGCCGACAAGACTGACGAGTTAAACACCATATAAGGACAGAGCCTTTATTTGTACGAAGTGTTTCAAGTGGTTTAGCGCTAACTGAAAACCTTCTCAAGTAATAAATATATAACCAGATAAGCAAACAAATAAAAAAGATATATATCTAAATATATATATTTTTTCTTTGAGATGTACCTTCTTAACCGTAGAAACCCATTTCCAGAATTTTTCTACATGGCGGATTTTTTTTTTTTTTTCTTTCAAATTTCAAAGCGTTTCTTTCGGTAGAGCGATCTCAAATTTTGTTCGGTAATTTCAGAAGAATTGCCTTGTATAGGAAAAGAAGTTTCTCTCTCTCTCTCTCTCTCTCTCTCTCTCTCTCTCTCTCTCTCTCTCTTTCTCTTTTTTTTCTCTTTTTCGTCGACATATAATCATCTTGTCTCTATACTAGGTCTCCCGTCACATTTTCCCTTCTTCCAGACAGACATTCCACTGCCACACCACTTACAACAGCATCATGCGCAAGGTAATCCACCAAACTCCATCAGGACAGGACAGCCCTTCACTCATCTCCACACACTTTGACCATCCAGACATTTTTCTTGCCTCCACACACATACATAGCGTCCCATCCCACAAACTCTTGCAGTCCCTAAATACAGGACGTCTCCATCCCTATGCTCCCTCCTCCTTCAACATGCTCCCTACTCCCACCCTACCCAGCGTACCTCCACCTTTATCCCTCGCCCTCCCCCCTTCCTTCGTACTCCTCCTCCTCCTCCTCGTCCTCCTCCCCCCCCCACACCTACTCCTTTCTTTCTCCCTCTTGGGCCTGTGCCTTGGCGCCTGAGTGCTCCTGCCGAGGACGAGGCGAAGGCGAGGGGCTGCCCCTCCTCCTTGCATCGTACAAGAGAGCCTTCAGGGTCCTTCGACGTGGGTCCTGCTCCTAGAGGAGAAGAAAGAGGAGGAGGAGGAGGAGGAGGAGAAGGAGGAGGAAGGAGATGAGGGGAATATCTGCAGGCAGAGAGACTCTAAGAGGGAGAAAGGAAACAAAGATGAGAGGCAGGTGTTCTCACTTCGCTCTCTCTCTATCTATCTATCTATCTATCTATCTATCTATCTATCTATCTAGCTCTCAATCTATCTATATATCTATCTTTGTCGCTCTCTCTCCACGCACGCGCACGCACACACACACACACACACACACACACACACACACACACACACACACACACACACACACACACACACACACACACACAAAGTGGAATATGATTAAAAAGTATACCGACAGAGGAGTTTTTTCCTCTATGACGAGTGCCAGGTGGATACAAAATAATAGAAAATGAAAAAATTATAATGATAGTAATAATAATAATAACAATAATGATGATGATGATGATGAATATTCTAGTATAAAATGAAAAAATTGAGGTCATGATATT
>NC_134818.1:26207178-26284678 GCF_046742065.1 Oratosquilla oratoria | reverse complement strand
ATGATCTACTCGGGTTAAACATAATCATCTACTCGTAGATAAGGTCACACGTTGTTCTGGTCAGTAAATCATGTTTACGCTCAGAACGCGTTTGTCCAGGCTTTTCTTGTCAATAGACGATATAGTGAGCTATTGGGGAAATCGGAGATCTTTCCTAATTGGTTCCCTGTCTCCGAATGACCGCTTCAAGTCCCCCTGGCTAGGGAGTGGACGTGGGTGTCCGGTTGTTTGCTCTCTGGCTTTGGTTTGCGCTTTAAGAATTGTTCGGTTACGTTTGTGTTCGGGGAATGTTGTATCGGGCAGAGGGAGAGGTGCAGGGTAAATTGTCGCCTTGTCTTATCGAGTGAATAGAGATAAAAAGATAGTTCATGGTGACTTATGAAGGTGTTATAGATAAAAAAAACTTTAATGGTGATTTATGAAAGAGAAATAGAAAGGGGAAGTGAAAGAGAGAGAGAGAGAGAGAGAGGAGGAGGAGGAGGAGGAGAGGCGGGGACCAGAAATAGGAGGAAAAGCAGAGAAGTTATAGGGGCAGAACCCAGAGAACACCAAACTCGTTCTACCATAATATACTCGTATGCAAGGGACGCCACTTTCCACGACCCCCTTATCTTCCCCCCTTTACCCCCCACGCCCCTCACGCCCTCCCGTTCCGGATAGACCCTGTCTCTGTGGATAATCAGACAGGCTCCGTCTATTCTCCTGTATCTTTATTCTGTAGGAAAAACAGAGGACATTATCCTAACCCTTTTGTTCAACAGAGGAGCTTCCCCATAACTGAATGAAATCGCATGGCGGCAGACAAAATAGATATAAAATCGAGACAAGCACTCTTGAAGGAGTGACGTTGAGGACGGAATGACCCCCATCCTCTTCCCCCCCCCCGCCTCCACTCCCTGGAGCTGGACAATCCCCCCTACACCCCGATCCCCCCAAAGCTGATACTTTGCGATAAGAGGATGAAAGGCAGTATTTACTGGCACTTCAGCCAAGAGACTGAAGTCCACCAATTTCACATTGTGTACTCGCTGGTGACCGGGAACCTTTTCACTGGTGTATTAACAAATTGTACATTTTTTTGGTCTGCCATCAGACGATTTCATTCATCCAAGAAGAAATCTCTCTTCGACTACGATGACGTCATTTCATTCAGGCTAACGACAAACTATTTTATTCAGTGTGGGGACATACACTGCAAGGAAGATTTTGGAAAATTTGAGTGACAAAAGAAAGTTCCCCTCTGCTGAATGGAATCGCCAGGTGGCAGCTGAACAAATTAATATTAAGGACAATTCCTCTAAGGACAATCTTATCAAATTGGGCTTTAGTTTACCCCTTAAAGGAGTATCACACTGGGCTATTTTTCCTCCGACTCTTGGAGCAGATTTACAGGCCTCAGCTTTGGGGAAGGAATCTGATATGCTGGTGGGAAGTAATTTTCCACCAGCATATCAAATGACATTCTATGTAAATTGTTGAGGAAACAAAATAGCCTCAGTGATTTCACGGCGGAAAAAGTTGTGGAGGTGGGCGGCACCGCCGATTAATCGGAGTTTGGAGGAAAAGTAGCCCAGCGTGACAACCTCTTGGGGGTTCTCCCTCAGCTGAATAAAATCTCCTAGCGGCACCTAAAAAATATAACTCATACACGTTAGAGGTCTTCCCTCTACTGAATAAAATCACTTGGCGGCAGCGAGAACAAATTCACAAGTTGGTCAGTAACAGTGACAGGAATAAATGATGTATTTCATTTACACCAAGGTCTTAGGCCGGTGTCACACTGTACGGCCCCGCCGTTGCGGCTTGTGGTTGGCTCTAGCAAAGTTTCCCTTGTGAGCCATTAGACTCGAAAGGTAATGATAATATTTCAACCAAGGGTGAAATGTTGGTCGTCTTATCAAGTTCTGACTATCGTTAGGTTATTTTACGAAGCTCGTTGAACTTGTAAACATAATCGGGCCGCACCCGGCACCGCCTCATAGTGTGACACTGGCATTACTGTCAGTGTCACTGTCGGCGTCAGTGCCAGTGCCAATGTCCCAAGTCGAGGGTGCCATCAGGACTGACCGAAGAGGTCCTGATAAGAAAGGTCATCGTAAGTCTTAGGTCAGAGGATTGATGGTGAGGGCTTGCAGGTTAGGGACTGCGTGTCGGGTTGACTGGAACTCGCTTCTCCGTCGAGGGGGTGGTACGGAGATGAATAAAGTCACCTCACGACAGTCAGATTAAAAGGTAAAGTGCCACCCGGTACGGAAGGCGTAGATCAAGACCTAACTCGTCCTGTTGCCTGTCCATCTGCTGAATAGGAACGCCTAGCGACAGCTGGACACATTAGAGTGATGTATGTTGGACTAAACCATATATATATATATATATATATATACATATATATATATATATACATATATATATATGTATATATATATATTTTTTTTTTTTTTTTTTTTTTTTTTTTTTTTTTTGAGGGATGGCACCTCAATCTTGCAGCGGTACAGAGTTTAGTCCTGGTTTAGGTCCCTCTCGGTCCTGTGATGCTCTATATATATTTTATTCTGGCTAAATCCAGACCATTCTATTCAGCTGAGAGATAAAGATGGGGTCTCGATCGGTCAATACCCCCAGTCTGCTCCCCCATGCATTCAACGGAGAAGCAAATCTACCTAAGATTTGCATGCCATAGTTGAGCGCTATTGACTGAACGCCACAAGAGAAAAGGCGTGGATAGGAGAGACTGGACAGAATGCGGAGAGACGAGATAAAGAAGTTTGCAGGAGTGACGTGGCAGATATTGGTACAGTCGTTTGAGTCATGGAAAAAGTGAAGCAGTGGACTTTTTGTTAGGCCCTCGCATCCAATATCTATCACGGTTATGTCGTTGGTTTGTTTCTTTGCATTCTGTGTTTCATTGTCTTCTTGTGTTTTGCTGAAATGCTTGGCTATGAGCTATTTTCTATTAAAGTGATTTTTATAGATGCGATTTTATTTTAGTTTTGTATGAAATACCTGCAAACTATTTTTTTATAAACTGTCTACGACTTTTTTCCAATTTTCATATGAAATCTATTTGTCTTTTTGTATGAACAACTTCGAGTTTTTTTTATGAAATGGTTGCAGTTTTTCTTCTGAAATGCCTGCGATTTTGTATGAAACCCCCATAATTTTTTATACAAAATGCCTGCGATTTTGTATGAAACGCCTACAATTTTTGTACGAAATGCCAGTGATTTTTTTTTCTCTTAAATTGCACCGAATGATTCGTCAGTAGCGCAGTCGTTTATCTAGATGCGAAGCAATCTTTGGTCGTGTGGGTAATCCGCGCTCCCTCATCACTCACCCCTCACCACCCTCACCCACTCCCTCCACACCTAAACATTCCTCACCTACACCTCCCTCATTCTCCTATTTCTTTCCATCACCTCTCCAATTTATCCTAGCCCTACACGATCAATAGTATTGCGCAATATTCCGAATTGTACAATATCATGGACGGTGTAGGGATGGTATTGAAGAATGACACACTATACTGAAGACATCAAATGTACAGGTCAAACACGTGTGTCTCTTTAATACCATCCCTATATCGTCAATAATAGTGTACAATACGGAATATTGCGCAATAATATGTATCGTGCTTTACTCACATTCCGTCTCACCCTGTCAATAACCATTTGCATTCACCGTCAGTATTCACACAATAACACCAGTGTTCACCATATCCGTTCGTTTTCCTTTTGCCCAGTCCAAATTAAGTTCATTGTATTCTTCACAAATGTGATTAACCTGTCTATCCTAACCCATTTATCCATTCCCTTCAACCTTACCCCCAGTGTAAATTTGCCAATCCAAACTCCACCTCCCATTCTTTTTCCCTTGTTCTCCATATCTGTTTTTCTTCTTTATTCACTCTATCGCCTCATCCTTTACCGCCTTATCCAATGATAGAAGCGCTAGTTATCATGGACGAAATAACCCTGAACCCAAAAGCTTTAGCTTCACAGTCTTCCTCGACATCCTTTTGCTTTCTTCATTCTTCGCTTCTTTCCTTTCCTTTCGAGATGTTGTCCCGATACAGGCACTGTGTTTTGTGTGCCATGGGGGTTGGGGTTGCTACGTAATCCATGGGTGGGTGGGGGGTCTAGACCCCCCTATCTATCCTTCAATCTCGGGGGTGGTCGGAGCAGCATCGACGGTTAGGGATGGGGCGTAGACCGCTTGGCCCCTGCCCCGTGTCCGAACTGGTTGCTTGAGGCTTCCGTCTTCACCCAAGACGCCTTAATGTACTCGTAGGGACATTCCATAGCTTCTCCTAGGGGAGTGTTATATGATAAATACATCTTCCTATATAAGTCTATTGAAGTAATTTTAAACTTGGGTGTGATATGAAATTGATGGATGAAGTTGAAGGGGACGGAGGATGAGGGATCCGAACGGCGTGGGCCTTCCTGGGCTCCACAGAGTCTACCAAACCCGAAGTATGGCGCTTTGCCAGATTGAGTCATCGGGAGGCGGAGAGACGCCGCGCCGCTCTAACGGTGGGTCCTTTCCCTCAGAAGCTTTGGTCTCGGAGGCCTTGCTGCACACAGGTCTCAAATCTTCAGGAAGTATTTGGGGGGAAAATAGTGTGATTTGTTACACTTGATGGGTAGTTTGTGACCTACCGTTTATGTGTATAATTCACCATGGTCTAGGATCACGTGTTGGACTCGTGATCGACAGCTATTTTCCCCCCGGAAGAGAGCTCATATATGACCAATCTGTAGTTAATGCTGTGACCTTACACGCACACACCCCTAACTCCCCGCCCACGAGAGTTGGAGGAACGACCCGCAACGCAGCGATACTGAAATTATTTCAGCCCTGGGCGGAATTCGAACCCGGGGTGTGATCGACAGCTATTTCCCTCTCGGAAGAAAGCTCAGAGCTCATATATATGACCGATCTATAGGTAATGCTGTGACCTTACACGCACACACCCAACTCCCCGTCCCACGAGAGTTGGAGTAACGACCCGCAGCGCATTGGTACTGAAATTCATCCCTGGGCGGAATTCGAACCCGGACCGCCGTAGTGTGTGTGATCGACAGCTATTTTCCCCCCGGAAGAGAGCTCATATATGACCAATCTGTAGTTAATGCTGTGACCTTACACGCACACACCCCTAACTCCCCGCCCACGAGAGTTGGAGGAACGACCCGCAACGCAGCGATACTGAAATTATTTCAGCCCTGGGCGGAATTCGAACCCGGACCGCCGTAGTGTGTGTGATCGACAGCTATTTTCCCCCCGGAAGAGAGCTCATATATGACCAATCTGTAGTTAATGCTGTGACCTTACACGCACACACCCCTAACTCCCCGCCCACGAGAGTTGGAGGAACGACCCGCAACGCAGCGATACTGAAATTATTTCAGCCCTGGGCGGAATTCGAACCCGGACCGCCGTAGTGTGTGTGTGTGTGTGTGTGTGTGTGTGTGTGTGTGTGTGTGTGTGTGTGTGTGTGTGTGTGTGTGATTCACCATGGTCTTGGATCCCGTGTTGGACTCGTGATCGACAGTTATTAACCTCCGGGATGAGAGCTCAGAGCTCGTATGACCGATCTATGGGTAATACTGTGACCTTACACGCACACACAAACCCAACTCCCTGCCCACGAGAGTTGGAGTAACACCCCGCAGTGAAGCGATACTGAAATTATATCAGCCCTGGGCGGGAGTCGAACCCGGACCGCCGTAGTGGCAGGCGAGAACTACAACCACAGCGCCACGAGGTGTGTGTGTGTATGTGTGTGTGTGTGTGTGTGTGTGTGTGTGTGTGTGTGTGTGTGTGTGTGTGTGTGTGTGTGTGTGTGTGTGATTATGGTCCGATTGGAAGGAAATTACGCTGAGGTGTGTCGATCAGCGATGATAAAAAAAAAAAGCTGTTGGCGAGGCAGCTCGGCGTCCCATAAGCAGCAAGTTGCGTGTATGCCACACACGTACATTCTCTCGCTAGTCGCCAGAGTTTCCACCCTTGAGTTTCCGCTTGCCTCCCATCTTTCCATCCCCCCCCCCTTTCCACCCTCCCGTCTGCTCTCCCTTCCACTATATTCTGGAGTGGCGCGCGTTACCTACTTAGCTCTGGTCACCTCACGCGACATGACGTCATCAAAGGTTTGAACAGGTGAAGCCCTGTTCATCATCTGATCATTATCCACGGACGTAACAAAATCCTGTCCCCTGCTCATATCATTTGAACTCGACAGCATTTAAATTAAATTTTCTGGTGTATAGATCAAAAACTGAAATATTCATTCCCTCAGTCCAAAATCGGGAGATAATCTTGACCTAATGAACGATAATTTGCATTCATAGTGGTTCTGTTCCATCGTATCTCGTGTCGTATACAACAGTGTCATCGTATTGTACGGCAGCTACACATAATTACATTTCGATAACTTTCTCTGTCTTGTCACACAGGCTTAGATAATCAGAACAGGGATTTCACATTTAAAAAATGTATATTTTTCTTTATTATGTAATGTTGTTCACTTTGCCATAAGAATGAGAACACCCAGAACAAGACGATGTCTTTAAGCTATTTCAGCATTTGACATCTCACTAAAACGTGACGATATATTAGAGTTGAAGATTTTTTTAATCGAAAATACAGTAATTTACTTCGTCCCAAGTAAATTAGAAAACAAAGTAATATAAATAGGAGATCACGTCGCATCTACTATTTTCAGTGACGTATTTACAAAAATCTCTCTCCCTCGGGATGGTTTCCTTATTTTCGCCCCCTCAGCTGAATATAATCACCCGTCTTTCGCCAGGACGAAATCCACACAGTACGTCACCGTTTTGAAGGGGCTCTTCTCTGCGCCACTAATCCTCGATTGACTCCGCCGTTATCGTTCTCATCTTCTTCCTTGACCTCCTCCTTCTCCTCCTTCTCCTCCTCCCCCTCTCCCTCCTCCTCCCTCCCTCTCTCCCTCCTCCTCCTCTTCTTCCTTCAGTCAGCGTCAGCATATTTTTTTCGACCTCTTCTTATTCCATCTCCTGCTGTTCCTTCTGCTCCTCTTTCTCCTCCTCCTCCTCTTCCTCCCTTTTCTCCTCATCTTCTTCTTCCTCTTATCCTCTTCGTCTTCCTCCTACTCCTACTACCCCACCTTTTCTTCTTCCTCCTTCTCTTCCTCCTCATCATTATCCTTCTACTCATACTCGTATTCCTGCTCTTCCTCTTCCCTCCCTTCCTCCTCCTTCATCGCTTCTCTTATCCATACTCTTCCTTCTGTTGTTGCTCCTCTTCACTCCTCCTCCTCGCTCCTCCTCCTCACTCCTCCTCCTCACTCCTCCTCCTCGCTCCTCCTCCTCACTCCTCCTCCTCACTCCTCCTACTCACTCCTCCTCCAACTACTCTTCCTCCTGCTCCTCTCTACTAACTTTCTCTTTTCTTCTTCAACATCACCCTCATACTCCCTACGCCTCTCCTCCTCTTCTCCTCCCCTTCCTCCGTACGCACTCCTCTTCCTCCACCCCTCCATACCTCCTCCAACACCTCCTTGATGACTCCCTCCCGGGCTGGCAACATCATTATGCGTCTCAAAAATACCCCAACTCAAAATATTTGTGTGTCTAATGAGGCGCCTCTCAAGCGATCAGACTCTTCTCAAAATTTCTTGAAGGAGAAGACGGTGTGAGCAAAGGGTCTGTTTGAATAGAATTATTACCTGGAGAACCGTCGAAGCAAGCGGGGCTCTAGCCCCCCCCCCCACACACACAGCCCCCCTCCCCCCCCCCCAACCTCCAGCCCCTGAGACCCCCCAATCTTCGTTTTCTTCCTTTCAGTCTTCCATACCTTTAGGGAGACCTATTTGTCCGTAAGAATTGAGAAAAAAGTTTGATTTGGGGGGGGGGACGTTAGGAGGGGCGTTGGGAGGGTGACACAACATACCGACCAAATGTTTGTTCAAATGAATACTGAAATGTAACCATGTTACATGCAACGGGATCAACGGAAAGATTGTTCATCGTCATATATATATATATATATATATATATATATATATATATATATATATATATACATATATATATATATATGATGTGATTATTATCGTTATTGTTATAATCAATAACATTTTGTCAAGACTATCATCAGCATTATCTTTATTATTACCATTATATTTCATCATTCCTATATTCTTTGTTATTCCTTTTATTTACTCTCATCATCTTAGCTCATTCGTTATTACGCATCAGTTCCTCGTTTTCCTGCCTCTTCATTACTGTGCATCTCCTTTTTCCCCCACTTACGCGAATCGGCACAGTGCAATTTCCATTTACGCGATGTGGCACAATTGAACAGTACCTCGTGGCTTTATCGGTAGCGATTGTTGGACTCTCCTCAAATACATGACGCGAAAAATTGGATCTGATAAGGAGAAAGGAGAATGGGGGAGGAGGAAGGGGATGGAGCGACGGAGGAAGTTGAGGGAGTACAAAGGGAAGGGATCCGAAGGAATGTAGAGGGAGCGGATGTATAAAGAGAGAAAGGAAGACATTAAGGGAAACGTAATGACTATTCTTTGTACCGCAATTTGTTTTTATCATTATTATCATTTATTTATTCATTTATTTTTGTCTTTGATATATTCGTATTTTTTTTTTTTTTTTTTTTTTTTTACGAAGAGTTAAGGTAAAAGTATGTTGTATTCAGTTACCCCTAAGTATGGTGGATTGAGTCCTTTGTACAATGTGTATATATGTGTGTGCATATATATATATATGTATATGTATATATATATATACATATATACATATACATATATATACATGTATATATGTATATAATATATATATATATAATATATATATATATATATATATATATATATATATATATATATATATATGATATTCTTTCTTGGAAGAAAGCACGCAATGGAATTGGTTGAATTTTTCACTTCAAACGACAAGTCCAGAGTGTGCTTTCTTCCAAAAAATAGTTTTTGGACTCCAGCTCTTCATGAATATATATATATATATATATATATATATATATATATATATGTATATATATATATATATATATATATATACACTTTATATATATATATATATATATACATGTGTGTATATATATATACATATATATATATATATATTATATATATATAATATATATATATATATATATATATATATATATATATATATATACAATATTGTGTCAAAGGTAAAAAATAGATAAATAAGTAAATAAAAAAGTAGCAAACGAATGAGGGAGGAGAAAGAGGCCAGGGGTGATGGAGGGAAAAGTAAAGGAGAAGAAGTGGGAGGAGGGAGGTAGAAGGGGAAGAAGAGGACAGGAGGAAGAAGCAAGTGGGAAGCAAATATAAAAGGGTTTTAAGGGGAAGTCGAAGTAATGCAAAGGTAAAAATGGAGAAAAAACGAATATCATATGGAATCCCAAAGGGTATGGAATAAGGAGCTTGATAAATGGAAGTGATAAAAATAGAAAATGAAACTGTAGATGTTTATGGAAGACAGTAAATGGTGGGAGATAAGAGACAAAAGCACGGTAGACAAAATAGTGAACAACTAGTGTCTACCGCTCATTGACAGGATTAAATCAGACACAGGTATAAGAAACGATTGCACATAAATGAACGCACGGGGGAGGGGGTGTTCATGTCTGTAATGAAACGGTAGAGAATTTAACTTCTTCAACTCTTTGCAAGCATGTATTGGTATTAGAATGGGCTTTAATTCGTATATGTTTGAAACAGCGGTCGCCAGTGATGATCTTGATAATAGAACTTAAAAGAAATGTGACAAATTGCTGTACGATAGTTTCCTACGACTTCGTTGTTACCATATATCGAGTCTATACATACTAGAAAGTACCGAGGAACTTGTAAGCTCAACTGTACATAACATATGTCTCTGGAAATAATGTGTACCGGGAAGGGGACGAGGAGGGTAGACTAGAGTAGATAGGAGAACGGGGGAGGCGGGGGGAGGCTGGGGTGACAGATAGGCGGACGTGCATTGGGCAACAAGGGAGGTGCTAGAGGCCTAGCCAGAACGTGATCTGAAATTTCTTCTTTAGACCTAAACCAAGGCGATCAATGTCTTTCTTCCAAAATATAGCGACTCCTGCTCGAGTTGATTGAAGTACTGACGAAGGCGACCGACCCACCGGCGGTAGGAAAGGTAGAGAAACATCGAGAGGACAAAAAGTAGTGGGTATCTGTATATCAAAAAGCGATTGGACTTTTTATTGAAAGTTGTAGCGCAAAATGGTTGAACAACTGTCTGGCAATATTGGTGTGAAGAAAGTTCCTGCTAGATTGTATCTTCAAAAGAAAGGAGCATAAAAATCTTAGAATATTCCAGTATATTGTAGAATTGTAGGTGACTTAGCATCTATTGTTCGTATATTTTATGTAATTTTCTATGTATACTCCATGTCACTAAACAGTTTCTTCATGTCTGTCTTTCTGCAGATGAAATCTGGAAAACCGACCTCGACTTCCTGATCCCGTTCAACGACAGACTCTTCGTGATGGGTATGAACACCTCGGTCACCGCCCCGCCACCGAACTTCCCTAACATGTTCCCCGTCAACAAGGAGAACTCCCTCATTATCCCCAAGGGCCTGAAGGACCCTCTCGAGTACGAGGAGACAACGACGATGAGCACCAAGGACGTTGAGGACCTGGTCCTCCTGAAGGGGTACTCGAGTTCCATCAAGAAGAGGAACGAGGATGATTTCCAGATCGTGTGGAATGGAAGAAGAGGTGGAGGAGGAGACTATATGACCTCGACCACTGGGGATGACTGGAGCCCCATAGCCCCCGAGATGATCAACTACGCCCTCGCCCTCTTCGTCTTCGCCGTCAGGTGGGTGTTCGAGTCTCGCCAGTAAGGCGATGGGAACTCTCCCGTGACAGGAATGTGTCCAGGTGATCGTAAAGTATAAACACTGCAGAAGTATGAAAAAGTAACTTGGGGAGTAGGGGGAACCTTTTGAAAGACAAGATCAACTTTCAAATTATTTCAGATTCCAATATTTCCAGTGAGACATGACCACTTCCATAATCAGTCAGTCTCTCTCTCTCTCTCTCTCTCTCTCTATATATATATATATATATATATATATATATATATGTATATATATATATATATATATATATATGTATATAGATATATATACATACGTATATATTGTTACTATGTCTTCGTACTCTTCTTAGGTATCCCGCCGTGTTCTGGACCACCAACAAGAGCTTCGGGCTCCTCTTCTCGCTGCAGATGATGGTCAACGGGGTTTACACGATCCTCATCATCTCTGCCTTCTCCATTCTGTACAAGGTACACCCTTTTACCTAAACTCGAATGCTACCAATATTAGTGTTATCTCGGGCTGTCTTGTTTTGTTATTGTAAGATAACTTGTATATCTGTATTTACATGTTTTATTTCTTCATGTATTCTGTCTATTTATCTATTTTTCTTAATATGCTCACTTACTCATATATACGATTTATTTATCTTTTATCCTTGTTTCTGTAGTTGCACGTCTGCGGTGGCGTTCGGGAGCTGCATGGGACGGAGCCCTTCCTCCTGAACCTGCCAGCCACCGTGGGACTCTTCGTCGCTTCCATCACCATCATCACCGTGTCCTCCTCCGCGGTCTACCTCTACGGCTACCAGAAGTTCAACAGGTTCCTGCGCAAGAGTCGCCAACGCTTTCACATCACAGTACGTTAACAATGATAATTATTGTTGTTGTCAATTCTCTGGGTCCTCGCTGGCCGAACGGGTTAAAGCGTTGCAACTTGCAACGAAGATCAAGGTGACGGCGGTTCGAACTCTGCCGCCAGCGAGTTGGACCAAAGGCATGGTGAATCAAATTCCATACCATAAAGTCCATTCTTAGGGGCACAGGCCTTCCATCGTGACGTTAAACCGAGTCATCTGTTATCATCATTGTTGTTATTACTATTAATATTATCATTGTTGTTGTTTTCGTTTTCGTTCGAAAAATAATTTTCTTGTTACTCTTGGGTTCAGACACTTTGGCGTGGCAGCCTCACTTTGGCCACTTCAATACTTTGTAGATTTTTTATTTTATTATTCTGGTCATTCCCACTCGATTCTATTCATCTGCCCGATGGCATCGGAACAAACAAACGGAATCAAACCCCGTTGTGTCCCAAATCTTCCTCCACGGTTGAATAGAATCTCCTGGCACTGGGCTTCCCCCGACGGAAGCAGGTGTTCTCCTGAGCTCATTGTAACGGAGGACTATATGGAACTCACAATAAAGTGGTTAACAAATGGAATAGACTTAGTAATCAGATAGCGAGCACTGAAACTAATGTTTGTTTTAAGAACTTGAAGGATAAATAATTTTATGGATGGGGATGACGGGTGGTAAGGGACGTGGAACTGCCTGGTGTAGACCTTTTGGTCTCTTGCAGTCCCCTCCATTCTTATGTTCTAACTTCGATCTCGTCTTCCTCAGTGCGTCGAAGAACCCAACGGAGTTCGGCCCTACGCAGCCCACTGCGCTGCCCTGGTGACTCTGATCGCCCTTGGCGTCTGCTGCGGCCCTCTGCTGTGGGACTTGGCCCTCGTCTATCGGGGCTCTCTGGATGCGGTCGTCCTGGCCGCCGTCATCGGAACCATCGCTCACATCTTCAGCTGGATCGTCCTGTGGCTCTTCCTCACCGTCAAGGTACAGTCGCAGGAATGAATTCTGTCTCCAAACACAAGTCTTGCACCATCTGTATGGAGGTGCTTTTATTTTTTATTTGTGACCAGGAACCATGTTATTTCATTCATTTTATCTGCACATGTATTTACTTATTTCGATTATCTATTTGTTCATTTATGTGAATTCGGGGGCAAGGGGGAGGATCAGTTCAACGAAATCTACTCTTGTCTCAAGTTCACCCCCCCCCCCCGCATCCTCCACTCCCTGTGGCCAAATTCCACTTTTACCTAGCGTTTCGCTGTTGCCTCCGACGACACGGGCCCCACCCTCAGAGCAAGTCAATCAATTCTTTAGAGCTCTGTTCTGCTTACGTGGAGAGGTGGGCAGGAGTGGGGCACCAAAGTTTAGTTGATCCCGTATGAAAGGGGTCCCACTGGAATGAATAAATAGATAAATAAGTGAATGAATAAATAAATAAATTAATTAATTAGTAACTAGACAAATCAATAAATGATGAAACAATGAATGAATAGATAAATAAATAGATAAAACTGACAAAGTATCGTACTTACTTTCTACGTACTTTGTGACTTTAATCCTTACTGTTAATATTCGTTCAACTGCTCATATCGATCACTAGCCTTTCAACTTCCTTTTTCGTGTTCTGGTGTCACAAAATAATGTACATACTTCCTTTACCTTGTATACTCCATTACCATTCAGACAAGCACCATAAATACGAACAAAATAGGTTTACTGCAAATGTTCTGTAATATATCAATGCACAGTGTCCGTAGGACACTTGGAAACTACTATTGTCGTGTTTGTATCCGCAGTCGGAGTGGTTGTTCAAACTACGAATCACAGTGGCCAGAGCCTGCGTCTCAGCGGCCAGGTCCATCAAACTCGTTAACGACGTCGAGCTGAACGGGGCGGCGGAGGGGAGCAGCGCCCCCTTGCTCGTTGTGGGCGGCGGGAAGGCCTACGCCATCACCAACACTTCTCACAGGAAAACGATCATGAGCGTCGTGCAGAAGGTAAGAGTTCTTTTTTGTCTGGATTTTATGTTTTGGATATTTATGTCTCCATTTTTATATTTATATTCATATATTCCTACACACACACACACACACACACACACACACACACACACACACACACACACACACACACACACACACACACACACACACACACACACACACACACACACACACACACACACACACACACACACACACACACACACACACACACACACACACATATATATATATATATATATACCGTACATATATCTATATCTATATATTCAGATTTGTATCTATAGTTAATTCATATTTGTATTCATGTTGATATTTATGTATGATTATATTTGATTGTTTTGTGTTTGTGTTTGCCTATCTACACTGTCATTAGAATTAATCTACATCGCTGACTGAATGAGAGACAATTTTGCCAACCCATGTTCAGTTGCCTCACGCCAAAGAAAGTGTGGAAATTAAATGGAATCAGTTCTGTA
This sequence comes from Oratosquilla oratoria, assembly GCF_046742065.1. Classification (NCBI taxonomy): domain Eukaryota; kingdom Metazoa; phylum Arthropoda; class Malacostraca; order Stomatopoda; family Squillidae; genus Oratosquilla; species Oratosquilla oratoria. Next base: position 26,270,452 of record NC_134818.1, on the reverse strand, counting down.
ATGACTTTCATTCACTGCGAACCACAAATGCATTAGTGTGTGTGTGTGTGTGTATGTGTGTGTGTGTGAGTGTGTGTGTGTGTGTGTGTGTGTGTGTGTGTGTGTGTGTGTGTGTGTGTGTGTGCGTGCGCATGTGTGTTTGTGTGTGTGTGTGTGTGTGTGTGTGTTATTCACCACCATGGTCTTGGATCACGTGTTGGACTCGTGATCGACAGCTATTTCCCTCCCGGAAGAGAGCTATGGGTAATGCTGTGACCTTACACGCACACACACACCCAACTCCCCTCCCACGAGAGTTGGAGTAACGACTCGCAGCGCAGCGATACTGAAATTATTTCACCCTTGGGCGGGATTCGAATCCAAGACGCCGTAGTGGCGGCCGGGAACGCTACCACTGCGCCGTCAAGTCGCGTATGCGCGCGCGCGCGCGTGTGTGTGTACATGTGTGTGTGATAGCTGGTATCAGCGCTAAAAAGCGTAGTGTCACCACTTAGCCTCTTCTCCTCACACTTCACCGGAGCACAGTCGTCGTCGATTACCTCATGATCGACGGTCTGGTGTGAGCATAAGCTAGTGTGTGATAGAGAGTGAAGCCGCAGGTACCATTAATCATAAAATACGGGTTGGTACAAAATCCTTTCAATTCCATTTCCCACTATGTTGACGTATGTCCCCTTTGTTTGTAAACAAGTATACAAGGCCCTTGGCACTGACCTTCCTCCCACTGGTTCTCGCCGCAGACGCACGAAGACAAGCGAACGCGAGGCGAAGAAGAAGACATCTACTGGCTTCGACCGAGCAGGACCCACGGCCAAGCTCATGGGCAGACCGCCCCAGCCGCCGCCGCCGCCTCCACCGCCTCCCAAGACCGCCACCGCCACCAGCCCACGTCGCCGAGAAACAAAGTCACCTTTGACGAGAGTGGTATCCTAACCAGCCCAAAGTGAGTCTTGGAGTCCTCTTTTAGGTGTTGTATTAATGTGGGGCTGTTTCTGTATCACTGACTTGCAGTAGTAGGGGGAAGAAAGGAACAGTCGTCGGTTGTCAGATCCCCATATGTGACAATGTAAAGGAAATGCAGTCAAAATTATTTAAGAGATACCTTGGGCACAGTCCGGAGACCAAGTGTCAGACCATCTGGGATGCACCTTTAGATGGAGATGTTGACGGGTTTTGAAGATGTGCGACAGGAAGATGACTCACTCTTTCTCTCTATCTCTCTCTCAATACTATTATTCTTTTGGATCTCGCCCACAGGAAGAGCCGGAACGCCTCGAAGTCACCAAAACCAAAGAAATCGACTTACCAGCGAGCAGCGACACTGAGCGACAGCGACGATGAAGCCGGTGATTACGCCCTTCTTCGAGAAGAGCCTATGCAAATACATCACCTCCAGGAGAACCAAGGTCGCCAAGAACCGCCCGAAGAGGACCCACGCTATGTAGATCGCCAGCAGGTGAAGCTAATTTTTCATTGGTTCTGATATAATGATACAAAGGCTTTTTTCACCCTTACACGGGAGGTAGTCAAAAAACAAAGGCATAAAAACCACTCCCACTCATTCCATCTCCATCACACTCCACTCCACCCTCTTCCCTCCCTCTTATCTTGGCACCTCCTGGATGACGGGTAATCCCTGCATCTCGCCCACTGCCCTGGGTCAGAGGCAGTGTCGCAAGACACAGCACATCCACAGAAGGCCGCTTCATTAAATCGGCGACCCCCCTCTCCGTCCCCTCATACAGAAAAGGAGAAGACATGGAGACGTCCCTTCAGGCTGCGTCAAATTATTTCTCATACATGAACATGAAGGGGTCGACCGAGGATGAGATGGATGGATGGGGTAAAAGGGGCTTTGGGAAAGAGAGGAATGTCTGCTGAGGGAGGACGGGAGAGGACAGAAAATAAGAGTGAATGGAGAATGGTTATATATGGATGATGTTGTGATGCATGAGGTGGAATGGGTGGGGGATGGGGGATCCCCCACCCATTCCACCTCATGCATCACAACATCATCCATATACAACCATTCCCCATTCACTCCTATTTTCTGTCCTCTCCCGTCCTCCCTCAGCAGACATTCCTCTCTTTCCCAAAGCCCCTTTTGCCCCATCCATCCATCTCATCCTCGGTCGACCCCTCATGTTCACTCCTTCCACATCTGCCTTCCACACCTCTTTTACTAGTCTTTCTTCACTCACTCTTTCCATGTGTCCAAACCATCCCAATAATCTTTCATCAACCCTGTCTCCCAAATCCCTTTCCACCCCCGTTCTCCTCCCCACCTCTTTATTTCTCACTCTATCCAGCCCAGCATCAGACACCTCATCTCAAACGTGTTTCTGCCCCATACAGCGCTGTCGGCACAATCACTCCTTCATACAATCTCTTCTTAGCATCCATTCCCAAATGTCTATTTCTCATTACACTTTTTAATCCACCAAGGCATTTACTCGCTTCTCTCAATCTACATTCTACCTCCGCCTCCATTCCTCCCTTTCCTGACACATTCGCACCCAAGTATCTAAAAATATAATGAAAATCGTGATAAAAAAAATGTAACAATCATGATCTTCAAATGGATCAAAACATGGAGTTCGCTGTTGGAGCTTTATATCAAATACATAAAAAGTCCTCTGACCATAGCCAGATGGCCAATTATCAACCAGTGATATAAATGAATGGGGATTTTTTTTATATATAGTCTGTAATAGTGGAGACATTTATTTTCACCTCAAATCATAAACCCGAGTATCAATTGCGACTTGAAGGAAGAAAAAGATCTATAACATGGCTTCTTGCAGATGCTGTCGTACCGACGGGCCATCGAGGAGCGCGCCGCAGCGACATCGAGCCCCAACCCGGCCGGGACCACCGCCGCCGACTACGAAGAGACCGATCGCCTCGACCACGCCAACGCTACCGCCCTTGGCGGGCAGCATCACGATGCCCATGTGAGTTTTCACTCTGTGTCTCTCTCTCTCTTTTTTATGTATGCATAATTAGCCTTTTCGTAGCCCAGTCAAAGCATACCTCGACTGTTGAAGAAAGAGAAAATATTCAAAGGCAGTTTAGTACGGAAGGATTTAATGGAAACCCGACCTTACACTTTTTTTCCCCTCCAGGGTCCGATGACGCCGCCCAGCACACGCAGCAATGACTCCGGGATGCCCCACGAGGAACCTCGTTCTCAGCGAAGTGACTCCATGTCGACCTCGGCCTCTACTTCGTCCAACACGCCGCCAGAGAACTCTGAACGCTCCGGCCACTCAGAGGAGTCCGGGATCCACTCTGGTGCGACAGATATCTCGAGCAGGAACAGGTAATTGACTCTAACGCTCCTTCTGTGGCAACAGGGTCCACTTTTAATCCTGTATCCGATCCAGAGTCCTTGGAGGATCCTCTGGGGAGCCACAGAGTTTCAAAAGGGAGGGTCACAAACCTCCAAAGATACAGCATTCCTGGAGAGGAGCTAACCATCTAACCAGCATTCAGAATGGCTTCCACGCTCTTATCTCCACCAAGAGGTGCGGCCACAAGGGGCCAGTACCTTGTCTCTGGAATAGGGAAAGGGTATTCTGTTATCTAATGAGGTTTGACCTTCCTGCCCTTTATATGATAATTAATAGTGTAACATAAGAGTGATAAATGCAAATTTTCACTAAAATTATTATAGCTTAGTGTAACACATGTTTACTAATTCAGGGTGAGAGTATAGTTTATTCGTTGTTTGCTGTTGTAAGCAGGAACTTATCTTTAATCATATTTCTAATCCCCCAGATCCAACAGCGTGGATGATCTGACTCAGCTTCCCCCAGACCCGAACCTCCTGCTTCTACAACCACGATCAATGTCCTTACAACGACCTCCGTCATGCACACCCTCCCAGCCCCAGATACAGCCACAGATACTGCCACATCAGATGCATCCATTACAGCAGCAGTCACAGGGTGGGAATAGTGGTACCTACGGGTACTGTCGCCTGCCTGGGTCTACATCTCCTGCTCAGATCATCTATCCGGCCGCTGAGTCAACACTGGTGATTCGCCGCCAGCGCAATTTGACACAGGAAATCAAGCCGCCAGTAGACCCCATCTACGGCACGAGACCTCTGACTTCATTCACAGACCCCAGCAACACCGACGCCAAGAAGAAGAACACAAATGAAGAACTGATGGTCGAGCAACAGAACACCTTCAACAGCAGCCAGTCTTCAGGGTCCAGCGGTTACCACAGCGGCAGTGTCAATGGCAGCAGTGCCAGCAACAGCTCGAGCAACTCTCCTGTGCCACCAACCATCGTGGCAGCCCCACAGACAGCCCAGTCCATTTATGGGCAGAAAATCGCCCACGGGCACAACGGAATCTATGGGCAGACGTCGCAGGGAGCACCTCGCATCATCGCACAGGGACCGCACAGCCCCTACGGCCGCACAACCAGTTCGAGCGGGATCTACGGCCACAGTAAACTTCCCCAGGCTCCCCAGATCCCACTGCCGCCCATCCCACAAGGCTCAGTGCCTCCTCCTTTGGAATTACAACACGACATCTACGGCCGAACTGGAGTAGGCCATGGGGTTTACGGACACCTCAACGATCCATCGACGAGTATCTACGGGCACTCAAGGGGTCTTCCCGTGGGCAGGTCCTCAAGTCTCCGGATGACGAGTGGAGCTGTGCCCAAGTACAACCGCCACAACACCCTCCCCCACCTCCTGCCACGTGAGTCCAACTACAACACGAATGTGTAAAGCGAAAAAAGAAATCCCTGAAACTGTGGAAGACTTACAAAAGACTACAGACCTTAAGTACAGTAATGTGGGCATAAAGGTATATTGAGTGGAACATTTGGGTCATGTATACTGAGGTCATGTCCACTGCCTAGCCATAGCATGACTAGCATTCATTCATTTGAATAAAATTTTGTGTCTCGTTTCCAGTAGTAGACAAGACTCTTCCATCTCCCCCCCAGACTAAAATGTTTGTTTGTATTGTGAAAATGTGAAACATTTACTTTGGGATTCAGGTTGAGTTGGTAATGGTGAGGTGCACAGGAATACCTGTTTAAAAAAAACGAGAACGAAAGCAAAAATTCGTTAGTACATGTTTGAAAACTCTTGTACCAAAGCAAAACACTGGATGGATTTTACAAGGATCTGCATGTCATTTCTTGAGTGAAAGCAGTGGCAAGTGAAGTGAAGTGATGGTGAGTCTTGCATCACCATGCTGAAGGCTACACATATCCTTGTCCGTGTCGTGTACATGTTCATACAATGCTGGAATCATGATGTCATGCAAGTTGCATGTGACGTTGTCATTCCACTGCTTATATCATAATGTAATGTCTTATGCCACGTAGTATTATTCAGAACATATGAGGAGATGCACAGAAAAAATCAGAAAGTGAATGGTTATTTTTTTCTATTTAAAAAGAAAAGAAAATTAAAAATAATTTGTGATATTTGGTTACTTGTATACAAAGAAATTTAAAGAAGTCATTAGTAATTTCTACAGAATCCAAAGGAATAATTCGGTGATTCCATAGATAAGCTACTGTATCTGTAATTGAAAGAAGTGAACTTGCTACTGTGCATAAGTAAACAGAAATATGAAAAAGTTTATTTCACACAATAATCAGGTGATATTGGTGACTATAAATAACCATATCTTGATATATGTTTTAAAGATATTGTGTATTAGTTGGCCATTAAGTTTTAGCTTCTCTGAAGAACCCTTCCCACCCCTTTGAGCAATTGGGCTCCAACAGCAAGCATATGATGTTGATTGGAGACAAAAGTGAATGAATACTCAGTTATAGTAAAGGTCTTTGGACACACAGTTCTAAAGGTAAAATTTGGTAATAGTGTTGTTTTTATTAAATGTTTATATATTGATTATGGTGCAATGCCTTTCTATTGTTTGGAAGGTGCCAGTAAGGCTACCAAGAGTATATTTCAAGGGTTTCATACATATGTTCAAATGTACATTTCAAAGATAATGGACAGAGGGATGATTTCAATGACCTTGTGTTGCTCAGTGAATGATATCACTGGCCAACATTTGGAAGCGTGCATGTGTGTGTGTGCGTGCGTGTGTGTGTGTGTGTGCAAGCATGCATGTGCATGCACCTGTCTGATGTTTGTGCAAGCACATGCACCTGGCAAACTAAAAGAATGAAAAAAATACAAAATGTTAGGCTTTTATGTCCTATCGCAACTTTTCCTTTTTAAGAAGGCACCAGTCTTCAGGAAAGGGATGTATCCAGTTTTAATCAGTTTTTATATATTATATACATATATCTCAAAAAATAAATAAAATCAGTGCTGGGAAGCATGTGAATGAAATGGAAGGTAGACTGCAGTGCAGTACCCACTGAGCCATTGCACAAAAAGCACAGGAAACACTCTACATTACTATTGTGCCAAATATACTTTGGTTCACTGGGTCTGAGAAAAATGAGACTCACTTTATGGCAACATCTGCTGGTGTTACCCATATTAAGGGGTGTTGAATGCAAAAATTTTATGCAGTCAATATTTTAGGAGCTTTAGTGTCATCACTACAGACCAGAGTTGGAGACTTTTAATTTCTATTACAACCTCCTTAAACCTCTCCCGTACCATTTCCGTGACCCCTGCTCTTTGGTGCAATTGTCCTCAAGGATAGAAACACTATATCGCTGACAATAAAGAAAAAGAACAAAAACTCAAGATGTTACCATATAAATGAGTCTTGGTTTTTCTCATTCCCACTGAAACTCCGTATGATCACCCCTTTCAGTACTGGGATACAGTGTATAGATGCTGTGACAAATTTCTGATGAATTTATTAAGTTAAAGGCTGTAACCCAACCTGAATGGGATCCTGTTCTAGCTTGAGATTAGAACCCTTTACTTGAATAAAATTGGTCAACATTTACCACAGCAAAATATGTATTGTACACCACAGTATGCGGGTACATTACTGAAAACATTTCATACCATTTCTTTTCTAATTGTCATTGTTGTTGTGTACAGTGTTTATTGGCCACATGATTTTATCACATTTTCTTTTCCAAGTAATCTTCAAAGATACCCACACCAAGCAAGCATCGGTTGGTGCACTTACATTGAAAGAAATAGAATTCTATAGTTAATGTATGTGAGGCTAATAATTGGTTAGGAAATGTGATCAGAAGTTAAAATGTTTATGAAATTGATCTCACTACGCTAAGCTCTTCAGTTTGCTCACCTCCTTAATCATAAAACAGGGGAGGTTCCCTCAGCTGAATAAGATAATCTGGTATATATATATATATATATATATATATATATATATATATATATATATATATATATATATACGTAAATACATACATATGTACATGGTGGCTGAGTCAAAGCACACTGCCCATTTTCTATACATATATAATGCATCTTCCCCTCACAGCACCTCGTGAAGGTTCATACTGATCCCCTGACATGCCAGTGACAAGTATGAAATATATAAATTCAGAATGCTGTCACTTGTATGTCAGTTACCATATTTGCTGGCGCCAAAGATTTTTTTTTAACAAGTCTTGAAATTTCACCATATGTCTCTAAGAACAATGGGTTTTTCGTAGGCCTATACTGACTCCTGTGGTAGGCTATCCATTCTAGGCAGTAAACTGAAAGTTTAGAATTGTAAAACGAAGAATAGGTCGTCATCGACTGACGACCTACTCGACTTACGTCCATCCGGACTTACGATCGAAATAACTGAAATAAAAAAGTATTATTGTGTGCCTTTCGCACAGCCTAGCAACGCGGTCATCTTATTCACACACACACACACACACACACACACACACACACACACACACACACACACACACACACACACACACACACCTCGCATCTTGCTCAAATTCACATAATAGCTATCTACAGAACTGTGGCATTCACATTTCCCTGTTGTTATGAGCCGCGTGTTATTTTCGACTGTATTTTCACACGAAGTGCCCAAAATTTCCAGGCAGTTGGTCGTGTCCTTGTGTTGTTTGCTGCCTTTACACCACGACGGAAAAATTGACGCACAGTTTCAATATTATATCCATTTAAACGATAAGAAATATCGTAGATAATTTATTGTTAACTTGTTTTTGTTTATCCATTTTCTGTATTTTCATATTTTCATTTTGAATTCTGTTTGCTTTATTTATTTATTTTATTCTATATATTTATTTTAATACAGTATGTATAATTTTATTTCATTTCTTATCGTATTATATTTAATTTAATTTTGTTTTATTTATCTTAATTTAATTTTGTTTTATTTTAACTTATTACATTTTACTCGTATTTCAAATTATTTTGTTTTATTTAATTTTAATCTATATATTTAGTTGTTTTTACGTATATTACATATAGAGGTAAAATAGGCAATACTTACGAATCTCACGTTCAGTAGTTTCATGAATCCGTGTTGTCGCTTTTAACAATACATATTCGTGTCGTCTGTTTTTAACAATACATCTTCGAAAACGCTCCAGAGTATCAGAGATAGCATGGCTTGATCTTTTAACATTTGTTACTCAATGAAAATTCATATGAAAGTTAGGAAAGAGAAACATCTGAAAGTATTATTACTATTATCATTATCATCATCATCATTATCATAATTGTTTTTGTCATTAATATTATTATTTTATTATTATTATTATTATTATTATTATTATTATTATTATTATTATTATTGTTGTTGTTATTATTATTATTCAAAATTGACACAAAAACTGTAGTGCTTTAAAGACGCCGGCAAATACTAACCTTTTCACTACATCCTACTTTATTTTCCATCTGGCTGCCCCCAGAAGGTTATATTCAGCTGAGAGGAAACCCTTTCCAATGTGGAAGAATGAAAGATTTCGTTTTCACTATGGTGGTTCACTTTACAGGTTTTATTTTGGCAAAGGTTAGGTGATTGTGTTACGTAGAGGTGCAACCCTTACGTAAGTGGAATGTTGACTGCGATCCCATTCAGGCGTAGGTCAACCCTTTTGCTGAATAAAATACTTGGTATTTGTTGATAAATTTGTAAAGGTCACCATGATTGGGAAAGATATGTAGATAGATATTAGAAGAAAAAAAATAATGATTTAGGATTGAGTAAACGCAATTCTTATGAAGACAAAAATGTCAAATTTTTATATCTTCAAAATGATCGAGTTTTATAATTAACACATTTCATATCACTAATTTATGGAAACAAAATTGCATGTACAGTGTCCTGATCCTATTAACCCCTGTCTTATGAGGTGCAACCCTCAACTGAAAAAATAAAATAAAATAGAATGAAATAAAAGTCTGTTTAAGGTATCACTGGTACAATCGCAACAGCTTTGTGTTGTCTGGTAATAAAACAAAATTTGTAAAAAGAGTGACGAGTAAAGAAGTCAGAGGTTCATTTAGTATTTTAATTCGACTTGTAACAAATGCCCATTTCAAATGAAATTGAAAAAAGGTCAGTCTATGCCTAGTCTTCTCTCTAATTTCCTTTCTTTCCTGGGAACTTCCAGTATTTTGATTCTAGTATCTTGCTACTTTTCTAGTGTTCCCTGACAACTTTTGCCTAAGCACCTCACTTTTTCATCTAATCAGCCTTTACACTCGGATCAAAGTAATATCTACCAACTGTAAAATCAGTGATGGCTTCCAGTGACTCGAGTTATTTTAGTCATTGAAAAACCCCATTGTACACTCTAGGCATATGATATCCTTCAGACTATGACCATAGTAACAGACCTACAGACAACAGTGAAGACTTCCTGGTACTAATTGAAAAAAAAAGTCTTCAAGTCTTCTAGGATCAGCCTCAAGTCAGGAATCGGTGTAAATGTGTTTCCTGTTCTCTTTTTTTGTACAAAATTGGATAACTTGAACTTATTTTTGTAATAATTCCATAAAATTATGAAATAAAAAAGTATTAATTCATTATTGATTGTGCCTGTACAATATGTACGCTTAATGCCAAAATGTTTTCATGCTAGTGTATTTTTCATTGTTTTGTATAACATAATGTTTATCATAATTTTCATTTTGCCTGTAAATAAACTGAAATAAAGGATGATGTATGAGTAGTAACTAGTTTTCAGGAACCTTTATAACAAACATGGTTATTCCAAGAAATGCTAAATTAAAAATGACAAAAAAGAAAAGAATAAACAAATAGATAAATAGAAAAATAAAAAAAATAGGGGAGTGGCACTGTTTCCAAGACATCTGTTTACAATGAGACCCTTAAAACATGCAGGTACTGTGTTTACTGACCATTTCTATCCAGTTATAATTAACTGTACAATGAGTTGTATGAGACTATTATCGCTGGCAAGCCAATGTATTACAAGTCCTAGTACTTTTCTGCATAACGAAACAGTGCGCATAAACCAGTTCTAGTTGTCGGGCCCTGTTCTAGAAGTTCTGTCTCACCTCATTGCCTTCAATCTGGATTATATGGCAGGATACAGGGATTACCCTTAATCTACTCGTGCACTAGTGGCATAATCGAATGTGTGATGGTCTCGCTTTCACTTAGTTGTGGGCTCGAATCCCGCACCCCTCTCCGGTTTCCAAGAGCACAGTGCAAAGGTGACGGTTTTTGACACAGCTACGCGCCACTTGGCGTGGGGTCCTCACAACCACACCTTATCCACAAGATGATGAAATAGAAGAGCCATTGCTCAGGTTTTAATGTGTATATGATATTGTAAGAAGTGTATATTGTGAGAGCTGGCAACTGCGAGCCACGCTCGGTAGATCAGCCACAAGGCGCGGCGTCAGTGTGCCGCAGGTCTCTGTGCCGTACTAAAGTTATCGAAGTATAAAAGACGGCCGACGTCTTTTCTGTCACCCCAGCTACTAGGTCTTCCAGCAACGCTCTCTATCTCCAGCAGACATCATCCCCAGAACCCAGCCAGGTAGGTGGCAGGTTGCTGGGCACAAGGACGTGTCTGTAGGGCCCAATCGTAGGCAAGTCTCTGGCAGACAGCATTTTGGACTTTGGTCTATACAGGCTACAATTGTGCCCTAAGTGAAAACCAAGCGAAATCCGCAGGAGGTCCCATGGCCCTCGGCCTATGGTCAAGAGGGTGACCAAATAAGCAAGTTGCCAAAAATTACTAAACCTCCCTCCACCCCCCACCCTAGGTAGCTGTCATGTCGTTGAGCACAAGGGCGTGTATGTGGGGCACGGTCAAAATTGCATCGCCGGTCTGTTGAGTCTCCGGCCGGATTTTTAGATTTCTGCATCTCTAAGTGAAACCTGCAGTAGGCCTCATGGGTGGCCAGTTAAAACGTCCTCGGGTTCGGGCGACCAAAACGTCCTCGCATCAAACTGTTCTCGGTCTAATTGTGGACGACGGTCTAATTATGGGGCCGCCTCATCTCACACATGCCATGGTCTCATGTATGTCATGACACTGCCTGGAATGGATGGTACTGAATGGATACCCTCGCCATGCCCTTCCCGTAGCTACCTGTCGAGCCTGAAGATATTAATTGGTTAAGAAATACCAAATGTATACATTATTCTATATTGTTTTATTGATGTACACATACTGCCATTGCAAAATGTACCCGATATTAATAATTGTGAAAAATTATGTATAAAGTAGAGTTGTTGATATTTTTTTTAATAAAGACGCAGGTGCGACCTGACGAACATTGTGATGTGCAAAAAATGTGCTAATTTTTGTGTTTTTATTGTTTTGTATACTCGATTTTTATTCTGAATACGATTTTTATAAACATTGTAAAATCAAATGTATCCCCTATTCGATATGTTATTGTTTGACCTCCATGCTTGCCTATTGAAACACATCGGCCAAGTTTCCCACTCGGAAACGGAAAAGCGAGGACGTTATGACCCCAGGACGTTTTTGCAGACCTGAAGACGTTTTCACCCGAGAACGTTTTCGACCGAGGACGTTCTCACCGGTAACCGGCCTCGTGGCCCGCGGCCTGTCTTTACCTACTTGTATTTTATCTAGTTGTAGCATACAAGTTAATGGTTATGTTTGGCTGTACTATTCTTTCATCAAAAATATTCCATGATTCTGTATAGAAATTTTACGTCTTTCAAACATGTAAATATATTTCATCTCGTGGACTCATGTTTTCTTTTGTTTTCACACCAAGTACGTCCACATCTTTCATAGGTTTAAACACTTTTCAGACCACCTTTCTTTTCTCTCATCTGACAGTGGAAAACCCAAACTATTCATTTTCTCTTTATATGATTTATCAGCAAGATCTGGAATAGTTTAATATGTTTTTTATATAAAGTTTGCCTTTCTGAAGTTATATATTCCCTAGCTCTATGACTTACAGTTCTGGATTCCCTTCAGTCAAATGGAACTCCAATACTACCTGGTCACTATTCCCCGTAGGACGTAAGTAGACTAAGGAATCTACAACATATTTTTCTTTATCCAACAGCAAATTCAGCCTGGCTGTTTTTCCTCCCCTTATCTTCGAGGGTTCTGTGATCCATTGTGTCATTCCATTGCTATGCTTAGCAGGATGTTACCCCGTGATGCTACACATCTCGCTGCTTCTCAGTCTTCCCAACTTACCTCTCTGTGATTGAAGTCACCTGATAATACCACATTGTCACTCTTTTTTACTGTTTATTTGAACTGTGTATCTATCTCTAATAATATATCTTGGCAAACGTCACTCCACGCCCTTGTCTTAGGGGGTACACATCTGTAAAATCTCTTTGAGCTTTCCCTTCCATTGCCACTTTCATATATATCAATTCAGTCTTTCCTTCTTTCAGTATCACCTCAACCACCTTTTAAGTTCTTCACTGCCACCATTACATCTACCTATCTATCGCCTCTCCCCCCTCTTCATATGTCACAAACCCTCTCACCTGAACTGATATATATTTCTTTCCAATTTAGTCTAGGGAATACATAAATTTCTTTAGTGTTTTGAGTTTGAATGTGTATATGAGTGGATATCTATTATGTGGTACGAGCGGTAGGTTATTGTATATGTTGGAGTAGAATGTTGCTTGTGTTTTCTTTTTCAAATGGAGAGCATATGGGAAACTATTATAAACGACACGGCTTCCCACATGCTCCTAGGGACGGCCTTTACATCTCGTTGGCCTATGAAGGACCGGAGCTCCTCGGTCATCCTCTTCAGCTTGTCCAGCGAGTGCATGAATGAAAACGTCCTATATTCATACATACACACACACACACACACACACACACACACACACACACACACACACACACACACACACACACACACATATATATATATATATATATATATATATGTGTGTGTGTGTGTGTTTATTTACCTAGTTGTATTTTACGGGAAGGGGAGCTATGCTCGTGGTATCCCGTCTTCATATCTGATTCTTGTGTGTGTGTGTGTGTGTGTGTGTGTGTGTGTGTGTGTGTGTGTGTGTGTGTAATTGGAATTGTCATTGCATCATTGGTGTTATCATTGTCATTGTTATTACCATTCCTTTACCTTTCGTGAAGGACGGAATATACATTAGAAAAAAGAAATAAAGTAACCTAAACAAGTGGCGAGCCTGAGCTAGCAGTGAGTTAGTGAGGGCAGTAGATAAGTCCTTAAAACACAGGTTAAGAGGCAGGCAGGGCCAAGAAAGAGTCCAACATCAACAGTTGAATTGCACCGAATTACGTACAAGCGGTTTTATTCAGCTGTGGGAAGCCCCGCGCCCCTTATGATGGATGACGTCCCTCCTGAAGTGTTTCTGGACGCCTTTGTGATGGCCTGTGGCCTGAGGCACGGCCCTCTCCCCTCTGGACCTGAGTAGTGTTCTTGCAGGTTTGCTTGTGATTTCCTGAGATGTGGCTCTTTTCACTCTGGACCCGTGTCATGTCCCCGAGGGTGTTTGTAATGTCCCATGGGATGGCATTGTCCCTGGAATTCCTTGTGAAAGCTAAGAGGGGAACTTCGTTTCCTTTGAGCCAGCGCAGATATATATATATATATATATATATATATATATATATATATATATATATATATATATATATATACACACACACATATACCAAAGGCTTTTTCCTCTTTACACGGGAGGTAGCCAAAAGAAAAAGCCATAGAATACCACTCCCACCCACTTCATCCCCTACATACTCCACTCCCCTCTACCCTCTTCCCTCCCTCTTATCTTGGCACCTCCTGGATGACGGGTCATCCCTGTATCTTGTCCACTGCCCTGGGTCAGAAGCAGTGTCGCAAGACGCAGCACATCCACAACAAGGCCGCTTCATTAATTCGGCGACCCCCCCTCTCCGTCCCCTCATGTAGAAAATGAGGAGACGGGGAGAAATCCTTTCGGGTTGCGTCAATTTATTTCTCGTACATACTCCCTCATACATCTCGTACATACTCCCTCATACATCACAGCATCATCCATGCACAACCCTTCTCCATTCACCCCTATCCTCTGTCCTCTCCCGTCCTTCCTCAACAGATATTCCTCTCTTTCGCAATGCCCCTGTTACCTCATCCATCCATCTCATCTTAGGACGCTCCCTCATGTTCACTCATTCCACCTCTGCTTTCCACACCTCTTTTACTAGTCTTTCCTCACACATTCTTTCCATGCGTCCTAACCATCCTAATACTCTTTCATCAACCCTATCTCCCAACTCCCTTTCCACCCCTCTTCTCCTCCTCACCTCATTTCTCACTCTATCTAGCCTTATAACCCCTATCATACATCTCAGGCATTTCATATCAAACACATTCAAACTCCTTCTCTCCTTCATACAATCTCCTATTAGTATCTAATCCCAAATGTCTATTTCTCATTACATTTTTTAATCTCCCAAGGCATTTACTCACTTCTCTCCATCTACATTCTACATCCACCCCCACTCCTCCCTTTCCTGCCACATTCGTACCCAAGTATCTAAAACTATCCACTTCCTTCAGTCTCTCTCCCTCAATGCTCACTTCTAGTTTGCTGCCACTCTCTCTCCTTGTACATTGTATCACCTTACTTTTGCCCACATTTATCTTCAGCTTCCTTGTTTCACACACCTTCCCAAACTCTGTCACTAACTTCCTCAATCCCTCCTCTGATCCTGCCACAAGCGCAGTGTCGTCAGCAAACAATTGGCTTATCTCCCACTTTTCTCCATTTTCTTTAACCATCTCCAATCCCCAGCCCATTACCCTTGCATTCACCTCTCGCACCACCCCATCCATGTATAGATTGAACAGCCAGGGCAACATAACACATCCCTGACGAAGTCTCACCTTTACCTCAAACCATTCACTCTCTCCATTTCTAATCCTAACACAAGCTCTACTACTCTCGTAAAAACTCTTGACTGCTCTTAACAGCTTTCCTCCTATCCCATATATCTGCAATACCTCCCACAATGCCTTCCTGTCTACCCTGTCATAAGCCTTTTCCAAATCCATAAAACCCCAATAAACATCCTTGGCTTTTCCTATAGCTTTCTCATATATCTGTCTTACCACAAAAATCTGATATATATATATATATATATATATATATATATATATATATATATATATATATATATATATATATATACATATATACATATACCAAGGCTTTTTCACCCTTACAAGGGAGGTAGCCAAAATGGAAAAGGCATAAAATCATTTCCACCCATTCCATCCCTGAACACACTCCACACCTCTCCACCCTCCCTCTTATCTTAGCACCTCCTGGATGACGGGTCATCCCTGCACCTTGTCCACTGCCCTGGGTCAGAAGCAGTGTCGCAAGACACAGCACATCCACAGCAAGGCCGCTTCGTTAAATCGGCGACCCCCCCCTCTCCGTCCCCCCCATGCCTAAAAGAAGACGGGGAGAAATCCCTTCGGCCTGCGTCAAATTTTGCTCACACATACTACCTCACCCCCCATCCCCACGCCCATTCCACCTCATGCATCACAACATCATCCATATACAACCATTCTCCATTCACCCCTGTCTTCTGTCCTCTCCCGTCCTTCCTCAACAGACATGCCCCTCTTCCCCAAAGCCCCCTTCACCCCATCCATCCACCTCATCCTAGGACGTCCCCTCATGTTCACTCCCTCCACATCTGCCTTCCATACCTCTTTTACTAGTCTTTCTTCACTCATTCTTTCCATATGTCCAAACCATCCTAATACTCTTTCATCAACCTTATCTTCCAACTCCCTTTCCACCCCTTTTCTCCTCCTCACCTCCTCATTTCTCACTCTATCTAGCCTAGTAATCCCCATCATACTTCTCAGACACCTCATCTCAAACACATTCAAACTCCTCTCTTCCTCACTTACGTTCCATGTTTCTGCCCCATACAGTGCTGTTGGCACAATCACTCCTTCATACAGTCTCCTCTTAGCATCCATTCCTAAATGTCTATTCCTCATTATACTTTTTAATCCACCAAGGCATTTACTCGCTACTCTCAATCTACATTCTACCTCCACCTCCACTCCACCTTTTCCTGTCACATTTGCACCCAAGTATCTAAAACTATCCACTTCCTCCAGTCGCTCTCCCTTAATGCTCACTTCCAGTCTACTGCCACTTTCACCCCTTGTACATCTCATCACCTTACTTTTACCCATGTTTATCTTCAGCTTTCTTCTATCACATACTCTCCCAAACTCTGTCACCAACTTCCTCAATCCCTCCTCCGATCCTGCCACAAGCTCAGTGTCGTCCGCAAACAACAGCTGGCTCACCTCCCACTTTTCTCCACTTTCTTTAACCATCTCCAATCCCTGACCCACTACCCTTGTATTTATCTCTCGCACTACCCCATCCATGTATAAGTTGAACAGCCAGGGCGACATAACATGCATCCTTGACGAAGTCCCACCTTTACCTCAAACCACTCACTCTCTCCATTTCTAATCCTGACACAAGCTCTACTACCCTCATAAAAAAGCTCTTGACAGATCCTAGAAGCTTTCCTCCTATCCCGTATATCTGCAAAACCTCCCACAATGCCTTTCTGTCCACCCTGTCGTAAGCCTTTTCCAGATCCATAAAAGCCCAAAAAACATCCTTCCCCTTTCCTATAGCTTTCTCACATATCTGTCTTACCACAAAAACCTGATCTACACAACCTCTACCTGTCCTAAATCCACACTGTTCCTCACCAATTACTCCCTCTGTTCCTCTCCTAATCCTCTCAATCAAGATCCTTCCATAAGCCTTCCCAACTACACTTAACAAGCTAATCCCTCTGAAACTACTACATTCACACTTGTCCCCTTTTCCCTTGTAAAGTGGAACTATACAGGCACTCCTCCAGTCCTCCGGCACTCTACCCTCTCTCCAGCAAACATTAAATAACCTCACCAGCCAGTCCACCATCACTGTACCTCCTTTTTTTAGACATTCTTCATGACATTCATCCAGACCAGGTGCCTTACCTGTTTTCATCATCTTAACAACTGCCTTCACTTCATCCTTCCTTATTTCTCCTCCATTTTCCTCACTCATCACGGTCATTTTCTTAGCATTTCCCACTGCAGCTATCTTTCCCTCCCTATCCTCCTTCACATTTAGCAACTCCCTAAAATACTCTGCCCATCTTCCCCTTACTGCCTTCTCTTCCATTATCATCTCTCCATCTGCACCTTTTACCTTTTCTTCTCTACTTGATTCGCCTCCTCTTCCTCTCTTAATTTCTTTCCAAAACATCTTTTATTACTTTCAAAATTTTCTGTCATACTCTTACCCCATTTCACATCTGCTCTCCTCCTTGCCTCCTTTACCTTTTGCTTTACTTCTCTTTTCTTTTCTTTGTACCTCTCATATGACTCCCTCGTCCTATTTTGTAACCAATCTGTGAAAGCTCACTTCTTCTCTTCTACGACCTTCTTTGTTTCCTCATCCCACCATTCACTACCCTTCCTTCTATTTCCTCCTGTCCTTCTTGTTCCACACACCATCTTTGCACACTTTATGACTCCCTCCTTGAACCATTCCCATTCCTCCTCCACACCTAGCTCTACTCTATCCTTTACTCCTTCCCACTCCTCCTTCAGCTTCTTCTTGTACTCCTTCTCCTTTTCCTTTCCATTTAAAGAGTTCACTCTAAGCACCTCCCTACCTTTTGTCCCTTTCCTCTTTCTCCATCTATTCTCCACTCTCAACTTACCTTCCACCAAAAAATGATCTGATATTCCCCCACCCTCTCCCCTTAGCACATGTACATCCTTAACTCTTCCTATCATAATCCTATTTACCACTACATAATCCATTAACGCTCTACCACCCTTCCATCCACCACCCTCTCCCATGTGTACTTATGCTTGACTTTCTTCCGAAACACTGTATTTGCTATCATCAACTCTCTTTCTAGACACATTTCCACCATCAACTCTCCACTACGATTCTTTCCTGGAACTCCACATTTCCCAACCACTCCATCAATTGGATCATTTCCTACCCTAGCATTAAGGTCTCCCAGTACTATTACATTGACATTTCTCCCTAAATCCTCTATGCACTCATTTGAATCTATCCAAAAAGCCTCCCTTTCTTCTACACTCTTCTCACTGCCAGGCCCATATGCACTTACAAAAACCCACATCTCCTTTCCCAGTTTCACCTTCATCTACATTATCCTTGAAGAAACCTCCTTCCACTCCACTACACGTTTACCTATCTCTTCACTTACTAGTATAGCCACCCCTTCCCTCCCTCGCCCTCTCTTCACTCCTGATAACCTCCCACTTACACTCGCCCTTCCCTTTCAACTTAGTTTCACTCAAAGCCAACACATCCATCTTTCTTCTCACAAACATACTACCTATCTCTTTTCTTTTACTCTCATTTGTACCACATCCACGCACATTAAAAGACCCAAACCTTAGGGTGCTGGTCGGAAAACTCCTAGACCCTCTTATGACTTTACTTTTTTTAGGAATGTCCCCTGTGGGGGCTACAAGGAGAAGGATGCCTAGTCCCAATCCCCGTCTCTTTTTTCTCGCCTCTTACGATCCAAGTGGAAATACTTTGTGGTAGTATTCTTTTCCCCCACCACAGGGAAGGTAGGCAAAAAAGGAAATGAATATTCAGAGAAATTGTATTATCTGATTCTTCCTGCCGAGGTGGTCCGCCCAGACATTCCTCTTCCCCGGGATGTAGCGGGCTTTGAGTGACACTTGGAGATTCTTGGCTAGGTTGAGGATGTCCATCATCAGAAGGCATAGTTCCTGGGAGACTGTGCCCCCCTTGCTCGTTCAAGTAGGCTACTACCGAGGAATTGTCCGACATTATGCCCACTACTTTTCCTGAGACTTGATCCTTGAAGTGACGGAGAGCCAGGAGTACTGCTTTCAACTCAAGCCAATTGATATGGGCTGTCCGCTCGACTGTGGACCAGGAACCGCTGATGTGATCGTCGTTGAGGTGGGCTCCCAAGCCCTCCTTGGAGGCATCGGAGAACAGGAGGACTTCGGGGGGAGATGGGCCGAGGGGCATTCCCATGAGAAGGTTGCATGGGCCTTCCACCAGAGAAGAGAATCCTTGACTTCTTTGGTGAGGGAGATGTGTTGTAGGGGTTCTCCCTCTTGCGGGGCCCACTGAGACTTGAGGAGCCACTGTAGCGGTCGCATTCTTTGTCTACTCCTGGGGATTAATCTCTCTATGGAGGCCATATGGCTCAGGAGGATTTGGCATTGTTTCGCCGTCAGGAACCTGGTCGATAGTGCCTGTGCAACTAGAGAAGCGATATTCTGGATCTCCTTTTCTACTGGGAAGGACTTCATTAGGGAGGAGTCCAGGACCATACCCAGGTACGTGACTCTCTGTCTTGGTAAGAAATCTGACTTTTCCGGGTTGACTACTGTGCCCAATTTCAGGACAAAGGTTAGGACCATTCTCAGGTGTTCTTGGCATAGCTGTGCGGAATGTGCAAGGATCAGCCAGTTATCCAAGTAACGGAGTAGTTGAATTCCCATGGAGTGGGACCACGCTGAAACGAGGTTGAACACACTGGAGAAGACTTGGGGTGCTGTGGAAAGTCCGAAGCAGAGGCAGAGGAAGTGGAAGGTGTTGCCCCTGTGGATGATTCTGAGGAATTTCCTGGAGGAGGGATGCACCGGTATGTGGAAATAGGCATCTTGGAGGTCCAGCGACACCATGAAGTCCCCTTCCCTGATAGACGCCCTTACGGACTCTGGGGTGTCCATTCGGAACTTCGTCAGGGAAAGGAACTTGTTGAGTGGAGACAAATAGATGACTGGTCTCCACACCCCTGTTGTCTTTTCTACTAGGAATAGCCTTGAGTAGAACCCTGGGTCCGGAGTCGAGACTTCCTCTAAAGCTCCTTTCTGGAGCAGAACGGAGGATTCCTCCGCTAGGGCCCGCCCGCGAGCCGAGTCCGGGTGGAAGCTGCTGACTTGGATGGGATAGGGGGAGAGGTTTGGGACAGTGGGAAAGGGAAGACAATAGCCTGTCTTAATGACTTAGTAGGTCCAGTCTTCCGACCCGGCCTCTTCCCATGCTCTCCAGTAGAGGGAGAGGCAACCCCCTATCTTGTGCGGAGGGGCTGGCGAATTCCTAGGATTCCTGTGGGGGAGTCCGGAGCCTCTATAATGTTTGCGTCTAGGATCTCTAGTCGTAAAGGGACGGGGCTTTCCTGTCTGCCTTTTCGACTTGGAGTGGAGGGGTAGGGAATCAGCATGCGGGTTAGAAGGGGGGCCCTCTTCAATGGAGCATAAATTTCTCTGAGGAGGGTATCACTGGGGTCTCCTAGGACGGTGTCTCTCCTGCGGGACTCAATGTTGGCCCAAGACGTTAAGAGGCAGGCCGCTTGATGCTTCAGAGCTCTGCTCGAGCTTTCCCATAGAGCCTGGAGGTTGCATTCCCCTTGGGGTTGCAGCCCGGGTAAAAACTCCCTTACTGAAGCCAAGACGCGTTCCAGCCAGGAGTGCACCGCGAGAGAGAGAGCCAGGCCCTGAACGAGGTCCCTGGATTCTCTGCCGGAAAGGATGACGTTTCTTCTGAGCAGTGAATCCACGTCCGCTTTGACAAGCTCTGGTAACCGAGCCGGGATCAAGGCTGCTTAAGGTTTGTCCCTGATGGGAAGTAGAAGCGTTTTTCCTGTTCCACTGGAACAGAGCGCCAACGCTGTTTTTCGGTTTCCCGCTTTGTAAGTGCGTCGGAGGCCTGGTTCATGGCTCGTACCGCTGTGTACTCCATGGGAGTTGGTTTTGTTGTTTGAGAATTGCCCGTCCTGAAGATTTCAGACTCGAACGTGACTTCCACTTCTTGTGGAAGGCTCAGTTGATTAGCTCTCCTAACTTTAGAGAGGATCTCTGAGCAGGAGGGTGTAACAACCATCGGGGATTCCGACTGGGAATCCCGCGAAGTTTGGTAACTTGCCCTCTCATCCCCGGCGCTGTGGACGTCGTCGCCGTCGTGGCTGGCGCCTGTCCACCCGCGACTAACGCGCGCGTGGGTACACCTCGGGCCTCCTGCCCCCCGGGCATAGAAAGGGTTCCGAGGATGACCCGGCTTGTCCTACGATGGGAGGAAGGAGGACTGCGGGACTCCCGAGAAGGAGGAGAGGCCGAAGCGCTCGTCGGCTCCAAAATCGGGTCCTTTGTCCGTGGGGGGGGTGAGCTGCCGGGCCGCGTCGCGGGGGGGGGGGGCGCCTGCGGACGCATCCGGGAAAAAGCTCGTACTCGGGGGATAGTTCGCGGGGGCCAGAGGCGCATGCCCGTCGAAGCTAACCGCCTTGGGTGATGGAATAGGAGGTAATCGACTTGAGACTGACTCGAGGTAGCCGTTGTACAACCTTTCAGTCTACTACGTTTTGGAGGAGGGGGACCGGGCCACGTCGCGGGGGGGGCCGCCTGCGGACGCATCCGGGAAAAAGCTCGTACTCGGGGGATAGTTCGCGGGGGCCAGAGGCACATGCCCGTCGAAGCTAACCGCCTTGGGTGATGGAATAGGAGGTAATTTGGCTTGAGATTGACTCGAGGTAGCCCTTGTACAACCTTTCCGTCTACTACGTGTTGGAGGAGGGGGAGAACTGCCCTTGTCCTCCGCCAGCGCAGCATGCCTTCTCTTTGTTTCGGGTGAGCGGGGAAGGGATCTTCCCTGCGCGCGTACTTCGTTCTTTGCCTGCACTTTCTTGTGAGCATGAAAATACGCGGACCACTGCTTATCGTCCCAATGAGCAAGCGACCTCATCCGGGAAAAATCTCGGACAGGAACGGTAGCTAGAGGTGGCCTGAGGCGCATGTCCGTCTACGCTAACCGTCCTGGGTAAAGGAATAAAGGACAACTTGGCTTCCTGTCTACTACGCCGTGGAGGAGGGAGAGAATTGCTCGTCTCCTCTGAAGCCGTAGTCTGCCTTCTCTTGTTTTTGGGGGGTGAAGAGGGAAGCCATTTTCTATGCTTGCGCACCTTTTCCCCTGCATGTGCTTTCCTGTGAACATGAAAGTACACGGAACACTGACTATCATCTCACTGAATGCACGTCTCACACGGGGATGAAGGTGAACACTTAACCCATTCAACTCCGATGACAAGATGTCTTGTCATTTGGTCAAATATAACAAAAAATCATAAAACACCAAAATGTTTGATCAAACACCAGAAAAATATGACGTCAGTCCTCGCTTCGCTGCGAGCGAAGCGAGGATTGACGTCATATTTTTCTGGTGTTTGATCAAACATTTTGGTGTTTTATGATTTTTTGTTTTATTTGACCAAATGACAAGACATCTTGTCATCGGAGTTGAATGGGTTAAGAGCTATACACTTGAAACACCAAATGTGAGGATCCACTTGGGCTGGCGGTAAGGGGGGTGAGATAAAGGTATCTCCCTTCGGCGAAGGCACCAAACCTCTCTTGAACAACAACAATACTGGAACCAGAGTCCATACTTACAGTGAAGGGTAGGATACCCGGTGGCGGTTAAGGGAATAATACTTAAGAAATTCCAGGACACAGGATGGCGTAGGGAAAACCCCGATGAAATTGAAGGACGACGAACTCCTTTGCGTCCTGGGAGTGAGCTGGCGACAATCGAAGCGGGTTGCTTGATTTTCGGCTCATACGTAAACAGAGAACCGGTGAGTAATTAACGGTTCGCTGCCGCGCTAATAATGGAGTTTGACTGAGAATCGGCCCATTAAGGGGGAAACCGATAAAAACTAAACATGTATAGTAGAGAGATGTTAACACGGTCACTACTGCGAAGAGAATGGTTATAGTGTGCGAGACTTGTGGTGGAGGGCAAGGGCCCCCCCCCCTTTCCCCAATGGAGCCCCTTACTGAGGATAAGCGTTGCCCAGACCCACAGAGTGAGGATTTTAATTTCGCAGTAGAAATATTCGCGCTACGCGAAGGTATCCTATTGTAAGGAGTACCGAAGAGTTTGTATTCTTCGGAACAAATCATCCTCCCGTTGGTGTCTAAATAAACAAAAGTGCCATCTAGTGAGTGTACCCAGTGTGTGGTGAACGGAGTTCCCCACATGTGCTTCTACGCAGTCAGCGGCGGCACCAGGAATTTTTAGTTGGGGAGGCTGAGCAATTTTTTGGGGGGGCTAATAGTAATATGATAATACACATATATTATCCTCATTTCAGAAGGGGAGGGGGTTAATGGTTGGGCTAGCACTGATGGCTGACAAATCTTTAGCCCTGGCAATTAAAAATTCCACTTAATAAAATTATTTCAATGAGTGTTTTAAATTTTAAATTTGCTCATTTCAGTTGGGGGGGGCTGGCCACTTTTTTGGGGGGGCTAAAGCCCCCCCCTGGCGCCGCCACTGTACGCAGTATTTCGGCTTGTAATGTCGCCGTTGTAGTAAGGGGCGAGACAATAAGTGTAAATGTGGGGGGACAGACAGCTGGCCTTCGGCCTCATAGTACATATGTGTAGGTTAAGGAAATATTACGGCTGTACTACATGTATTTGTATCCGTAGGAGAGCATAATTCCGGGCCACGCACGGCAACCCTGCCTCAGCCGGAGGGGCGCTACTTTTCGGTACGCCCCGCGGGTACTTAAGGCGGGTGTGAGGTCAGGTCAAGGTCAGTATCCTTCTAAGGCTCGGCCGGCCCACTCGCGTGTGTATACCAGTGTCTTGTCAATTAAAGTGCGGAACCGAAACCGACTGTCAATCTTCCCCGGTGTCACTAGCTCAGTCACAGCATAGTTACAAGTGTATTGTGGGAGGAGTTTAGAAAAAAAACGCCAAAACTTCGGCCATCAATGAGAGGATCTCCCCGAATTATGGGGCTCTATTGATAAACAAGATCCAAATTTTGCATCATGTAATTTACAGAATTAATAGTGTTTTGAGAGTGTGGTTCTAAAGTGCTTCTCTATCTTTAATAGGCTTATTATGTACAATTGTTCTTCTGTTAATTTGTAATTGAACAGTCTTTTGCCAATTGAAGTTTATAATGAATTTGTTGTGTTCAAATGCTTTTCATATGTGTATATGAATGAACTTAGCCAATTTGTTGTTGCATATTACAGTTGTTGAACTCTATGTACAAACTTTATTTATTATTATTATTTTAGTATCTATGTGTTGAGCTATTCTGGTATATGCCAGAGATTATACAGGGTTCCCACTCTTTGTCATGTAATTTTTTCATGACTTTTTAATGATTTTTCATTACCCATTCTTGCACCTTGATGTAAAGTATAAAGAAGACAGCTTGATGTTCACCAACAAAGGCTTGTAGCACCACACCATTTCTAAAGTCCACTGGGGGATGCGGCCCCACGACGACAGAGGTCTGTCAGGGGTCAAAATACAAAGACATATTCCCATTTTTATACAAAAGAGGTTAGTTAACCCAATGAGATAACCCATGCTTAATTTCCTTCCACTAACTCTCCCATATTTGTGTTAAACTCCAAGTCTCCATCCCACACAGTGTCATTGGCATAATTATCCCTTGATATAATCTTCTCTTTGCATCCATTCGTAGATTCCTATTTCTCAAATAGAAATATATAGTATATATATGTATATACTGTATACATGTTTATGTATACTGTATATATTTATATATTTCTACTGTATATAGAAAATAATTTCCATTAGGTATATCTTTTGAAAAGAACCAACTTATTAGTAATTAAGTTTTATGAATAAGCATTTACATCATTTTCTGTACAAAAAAAGCCTGAGAAAGAAGAGTTAAGGCATTGACCTAATCTCCAATTTGACATTCCACTGCATCATTCATCAGACTTATCATATTTCACTTTGATATTTGTAAACCTACACAGCAATTTACAATGGCCTTAAAACTGGCCTGTAATCAGCACCACTGTAATATATACTTTTTATGTTGTATGAAATAATACGAGAAGTTTTCTAACCATGTTCTGTCTACAATAAAATAGTTAAAAAAATTATAATAGATTCATTTTGTTGTGTCTTCTCCAGGTCTTACATTAATTTAGTTGCATAATTTATAACACAGCATAATAATCACAGGTCCATTCCACCACCTGGGTACACTGAGAACATGTCTAACAAAATAGAAATCCCTACAATAATACCAAATTGGCAAAATAAGCTTATTGTCTAAATTGTTGAGGGTCAGCTAGTTTAATGAGATATCGGTGGGAGCTGAATTGGATGCTGGCAAGACATGAACTTGCTGAGCCTTGCTGAAGTTATACACCTGCCCAGCACGGAAAGGTTCCAGTCGTGGGACTGATGATGCACTGCCAACATAGTCAGCTTTTCTAGAACTTTCTGTGGGAGAAATATCTTAAAATGAGATCACTTATATCACTGGTAAAAGGAGGGACTATCTATCTATATACCAAAGGCCTCTTCCCCCTTATAAGGGAGGTAGCCATAGAGGATTGGAGAAATTTCTTAAAATGAGATCATGTATATTACTGGTTAGAGGAGGGACTATCTATCTAAGGGCCTTTTCCTCCTTTGTAAGGGAGGTAGCCATATAACTGGGACTAAAGTTGTAAAATAAAAACAAGGTAATATATCCTGTACTATACCTTTGGTGGGATTCTTGGAGTCCGCTGGGATGTACTTAGATAGCCTAACGTTTGGGAGAGGCAGGAAGCCTCCAGTTAGGGGCATCACATCTAATGTTACATTCTGCTTTGCACCAGCCTCCAGTGTCAAAACACCTGAGGAACAATTCTTTTTTACTACTTAACACAAATCGAACAAATCATCTTGACAGTTCTACAGTTTATAAGCCAACAGTACTAAAACTAAAACACCAGTGAAAAATTTAGTTCACTATTTTATTATGTTTCTGGCATCTGGATGCAATACAATTGAAATAAGATTCTCCTGTCCAAGTTCATGAAGTATTTGAATGCCATGATTTTTTGAGAGATAACAGTACCTGATACCTGGAATATATTACTGCTATACTTATGATGATCTTGGCCATCTTCATAAAGCTAACACAGATTATGTGCCTAATGGCTAAAATACAAGTAATCAGCAGTATTTTAGCATGGAGACAGACTAGAAAATTGTTGTGTTTGCCATTATCTACAAAAAGAAAATTTATATGTTCCTACATATATACATCTAGGTCTCTTAATCCAACGCTTGCCAACTGCCACTTCAGCAGAAGTTTGGGCCCAGGACATAAACCTACTGCAGAAATTGGTCCAAGACATAAAACACCACAAATTCCCAAGATGGGTTTATGTCCTGGGCCCAAATGTCTGTAGAAGTGGCAGTTGAAGAGCATTGGATTAAGAGAACCTAGGTGTTACCCACATCTATCTTTAACTTTCTCTTGCTACATACCCTCCCAACCTTTGTCACTAACTCCCTTAATCCCTCCTCTGATCATGCCACAACCAAACACCATGTCATCAGCAAACAACTGGATCACCTCCCATTTTCCTCCATTTTCTTGAACCATCTCCAGTCCCCTACCCTTGCCTTTACCTCCCACACCACTCCATGTACACATTGAAGAGCCATGGCAATATGACACATCCCTGTTGTAGTCCTACCTTTACCTTGAACCACTAGCTCTCTCCATTTCATTTTCTAACACAGGCTCTATTACTATTGTAAAAACTCTTAACTGCCCTTAACAGCTCTCCTCCAATCCCACATATCTGCAAAACCTTCTTCTACATGTACCCCCAAGTATCTAAAGCCAATTTCCTCCAGCCTCTCCCCTTAATATTCACTTCCAACTTGCTGCCATCCTCTCCCCTTGTACATCTCATTACCTTACTTATGCCTACATTTACCTTCAACTTCCTTCTTTTGCACACCTTCCAAACTCACACGTTAGCATCCTTAATCCCTCCTCCGATCCTGCTATAAGTGCAGTGTCATCAGCAAACAACAACTGGCTTATTCCCCATTTTTCTCCATTTTCTTTAACCATCTCCAGTCCCCTGCCCATTACCCTTGCATTTACCTTCCACACCACCCCATCCATGTACACATTGAACAGCCATGGCGACATGACACATTCCTGGCGAAGTCCTACCTTTACCTTAAACAATTTGCTCTCTCCATTTCTAATTCTAACACAGGCTCTACTACTCTCATAAAAACTCTTAACTGCTCTTAACAGCTTTCCTCCTGTCTCATATATCTGCAATACCTCCCACAGTACCTTCTTGTCTACCCTGTCATTAGCCTTTTCCAAATCCATAATTACATACATACATATACCAAAGGCTTTTACCCCCTTACAAGGGAGGTAGCCATAAAATAAAGTCATAAAGTCCACTCGCCCCCATTCCATCCCCACATACTCCACTCTTATCCATCCCCTCCCTCCCTCTTATCTTGGCTCCTCCTGGATAACAGGTCATCCTTGCATCACACCCACTACCTTGGGTCAGAAGCAGTGTCACAAGACACAGCACATCCACAGCAAGGCCACTTCATTAAATCAGCGACCCCCCCTTTCCATCTCCTCATTCGCTCTCCTCCTCACCTCCTTGTTTCTCACTTTCTTCAACCAAGTAAGCCATCATACTCCTCAGGCATTTCATGTCAAACACATTAAAACGTCTCCTCTCTTATGTTCCATGTTTCTGCCCCATACAGTGCTGTCAGCACAATCACTCCTTTATAAATCTCCTCTTAGCATCCATTCCCAAATGTTTTATTTCTCATTACACTTTTTAATCCCCCAAGGCATTTACTTGCTTCTCTCAATCTACATTCTATCTCCACCACCAATCTTCCCTTTCCCACCACATTTGCACCCAAGTATCTAAAACTATCCACTTCCTCCAGTCTGCCCTTGTGGGCTACATCTTATCACCTTACTTTTACCCACATTTATCTTCAGTTTCCTTCTTTTGCACACCTTCCCAAACTCTGTCACTAACTTCCTCAATCCGTCCTCTGATCCTGCTACAAGTGCAGTGTCGTCAGCAAACAACTGACTTATCTCCCAATTTTCTCCATTTTCTTTAACCATCTCCAATCCCTGACCCATTACACTTGCATTTACCTCTTGCACCACCCCATCCATGTATAACTTTGTCATGTTCCATGATGTGTCACTAACAAAGGATGTGGATATGGTGCCAAGCCATGTCCTAGCTGGAACCACAGTACCCTCTTTTTAGGTATATTGTAAAATGTGTTGGTTTACTCAAGAATGTAGAGTAAGATTTCTAGTTTTAGATAGGAGCATCTTAATTTGTCATCCAAGTTGCAGAAGATTTGGAAACCAGCAGCGGAGAACTACACAATCGGTAAATAGTGATAGGATAGGTTACACCGGTATACACTGGCACCTGTGCCATGGCACTGGTGTTGTATGGCTGTAGTATAAAAAGATGCACAGGCATTTTTTAACCCTCCTTATTACCATGCTCACACTGTTCACACCAACTTCATTGCAAGTTAAAAGCAAATTATAATCTATGTATGTTTTAAATTAGGTAATTGTGCTCCACTATTTTCTTAACCCCAGTGCAATTTAAATGATCTAAGAGAGGCTAAATAGTTTTTCTAGAACCTGGATTGCAGGAACTACTCGAGTCATGGTTTATGATTCGATGTACCAACTCAAATACAGGGCCTAGTTTGTGACAACTTGAACAGCCAAGGTGACATATCACATCCCTGGCAGAGTCCCACCTTTACCTCAAACCACTCACTCTCTCCATTTCTGATTCTAACACAAGCTCTACTACTCTCATAAAAACTTTTGACTGTTCTTAACAGCTTTCCTCCTATCCCATATATCTGCAATACCTCCCACAGTGCTTTCCTGTCTACCCTGTTGTAAGCTTTTTCCAAATCCATAAAGGACCAAAAAACATCCTTACTTTTTCCTAAAGCTTTCTCACATATCTGTCTTACCACAAAAATCTGATCCACACAACCCTTACCCACACTGTTCCTCACCATTTACTCCCTCTGTTCCTCTCCTAATCCTCTCAATCAAGACCCTCCAATAAGCCTTCCCAACATCACTCAACAAACTGATCCCTCTGAAACTACTACACTCACACTTGTCCCCTTTTCCCTTGTAAAGTAGAATTATACATGCACTCCTCCAGTCCTCTGGCTCTCTACCCTCTCTTAAACAAACATTAAATAACCTCACAAGCCAGTCCACCATCACTGTACCTCCTTTTTTTAAGATTCTGCATGACAACCATCCAACCTAAGAGCCTTACCTGCTCTCCATAAAAAAATAGATAAATAAATAAATAAATAAAATAAGAAAAAATAAATAAACAAAAATATTAAAGCTTTCTTACATATCTGTCTTACCACAGAAATCTGATCCCCACAACCCTTACCTTTCCTGAACCCACAATGTTCCTCACAAATTACTCTCTGTTCCTCTCCTAATCCTCTCACTCAAAACCTTCCCATAAGACTTCAACCACACTCAACAAACTGATCCCTCTGAAACTACTATGCTCACATTTGTCCCTTTTTCTCTTATAAAGGGGAACTGTACAGGCACTCCTCCAGTCCTCTCACACTCTACCACCTTTTAGACAAACATTTAACAACCTCACCAGGCAGTTCATCACTGTACCTCCCTTTTTTTAGACACTATATGACATCCAGCTTACCCAGGTGCCTTGCCTGTTCTCATCATTTTACATACATATATATACCAATATCATTTTCCCCCTTACAAGGGAGGAAAAAGCCCTTGGTATGTATATGTATGTAAGCAAAATAATAGAGAAATGTAAATCACACCTGATGTTCTTCCACATACGGCCCACATGGTCTGGTCAGCCAAAACTTCATACATAATGGAGTCCCCAGATGGTGTACCAGAAGCCTGACCCTCAAGTTGCTGAATACTGATATGAAGGAAACACATATTGCCAGCTCGGCAAAACTCTGAGCCTTTGCTGGGTTCAACACGGGCACGGATGGTGTACAGAGTCTGTGTAAAAAATAACAGAGTATGTACATATGTATTAGGTTTTGTAAAAACTAGATTATATTGAACAAAATACCAAATACTAACATAAATATACACTAATTTTATGCTTCAAAATGTTCAAGCAACTGAGATTTAACTTCACCTTGTAATCCTGGATTTCATATATGCACTTGTACCACCGAAGTTCCTCCCCAAGTGGTTCCGAGTTGACACCAAGTGGTTGATAAAAGAGACAAAACTCACCCTTGATTGGAATGACATTTCCCTTGCTATTGTCAACTCCCATCTCCCACATAAAACTCCCATTCTGATCACTGCACACAACCTATGGAGAGAAAATCAAGCTATTAAACTGCCTTTTCATTATTTTCTAAAAGAAAATATTTTGTATCACATGATAAGTATCAAGCATACACATACATACATATACCAAGGCTTTTTCCCCCTTACAAGGGAGGTAGCCAAAAAGGAAAAGGCATAAAATCATTCCCACCCATTCCATCCCTGAATACACTCCACACCCCTCCACCCTCCCTCTTATCTTAGCACCTCCTGGATGACGGGTCATCCCTGCACCTTGTCCACTGCCCTGGGTCAGAAGCAGTGTCGCAAGACACAGCACATCCACAGCAAGGCCGCTTCATTAAATCGGTGACCCTCCCCTCTCCGTCCCCCCATGCATAAAAGGAGAAGACGGGGAGAAATCCCTTCGGGCTGCGTCAAATTTTGCTCACACATACTACCTCACCCCCCATCCCCCCGCCCATTCCACCCCATGCATCACAACATCATCCATATACAACCATTCTCCATTCACCCCTGTCTTCTGTCCTCTCCCGTCCTTCCTCAACAGACATTCCCCTCTTCCCCAAAGCCCCCTTCACCCCATCCATCCACCTCATCCTAGGACATCCCTTCATGTTCACTCCCTCCACATCTGCCTTCCATACCTCTTTTACTAGTCTTTCTTCACTCATTCTTTCCATGTGTCCAAACCATAAAACATAAAATTTTATGTAAATGAAATGCCTATTTCTAACATATAAAAATTAAAATATGTACTTTACATCACTCGAATACACTAATAAATGATAGAACAATCATTATTGCCTAGAGTTTCACTGAACTGGAAACCTCAAGCTTGACGATGACTGGTAATGGTCCTTAGGCCTTCCCATAGATCTCCCTTGGAAGAAACTTTGGACTGCTGGCTATGTCTATGTATGACTGTTTCTGTGTCACCAGGTGAATGTAATAGGAGGGGAGTAGTCACCAGTTGTTGCTGCTCCCTTGAACCTCTGGCCAAGCAGTCCCATCTCACTGAGGAACACCATGGTTGAAATGGGGTTTTCCCACAAATCCCTTCTAGAGTATATGCTGTGTTGTTGGTGTGCATAATTGTGTACAATGCAGTCTACCATAATGTGTTGTATAGTATGGGGTGAAGTGGACAGTTATCTCCAATGAGGTCATCTAGCCACCTCTGGTAACTTAAAATGGATGGAAGGAACTGGGGAGCCAAACTATCACAAGAAGCTCTTGCCACCCTTGGAAATAGCACAAATCCCAGAGAGCAGCTTTGATTACCCAGGGCAAGTACTGCAGTCACTCGTAACACAGACAAAGCTGCAGAAATAATCCAGCCTTACCTTGACACACTCAACACATGGTTCATCACAAACAGACTCAAAATAGCTCCAACCAAATCTACAGCAACACTTCTCACCAACTGGACAAAAGAACACAAATACATACCTCATCTCTACATCAACAACACTCTAATACCACACACAAACACACCGAAAATTCTTGGTGTAACATACGATACATCCATGTCTTTCAAACAACACCTCACAAACATAAAAAACAAATGCACACCTAGACTTAACGCACTTAAGTCAATCACTGGAACAACATTTGGACAAAACAAAGAAACTAATATAACAATATACAAACAATGCATACGCTCAGTGATGAATTATGCGAGTCCTGCATGGGCTCCTAATCTCAGTGAGACACACCACAACACCCTTCAAATCATACAAAACAAAGCCCTAAAAACAATTACAGGCTGCACAAATACATCACCTACAGACCATTTACACCATGAAACAAAAGTCCTCAAAGTCAAGGACCACCTCGACATGAGAGGCACACAAACACTTGCTGCAGCCACCACAAACACATCACACCCGCTACACTACATAGCAGAACACCCACACACACCAAGAAACATTAAAACTACACCCAAAGACCTTTATTACGCACAGATACTCTCTTCTCTTCCTCCACAACCACCAAATACCAGCCTCCGGAAACATATTCATAATCATATCACTCACCGCTCCATTAACACACTGAAAGACAACACACCACTTCTAAGCTACGAGGCTGGACGACCGTGTTGTGAACAGCTGCCCAGGATGTAACACTTCACCCCATACCATACAACACATAATGGAAGACTGCATTATACACAATCATGCACGCAAACAACACAGCATACACTCTATAAAGGATTTGTGGGAAAACCCAGTTTCGGCTGTGGCCTTCCTTGGAGACGGGACTGCTCGGACAGACAGTCTAGGGAACGACAACAACAACAACAACAACTGCAGTCACCAGTTGTCAGCTGAAAAGGTGGAAGAAATAAAGTACAAGTTTGATATAACAAACACCTCAACTGCAGAAACCTCATACATACATATAACAAGGGCTTTTTCCCTCTTACAAGAGAGGTAACCAAAGTCAAAGGCTTAAATCCACTCCCACCCACTTCACCCCATATACTCCACTCCCATTCACCATTCCTCCTTCCCTCCCTCTTTTCTAGACTCCTGGATGACAGGTCATCCCTGCATCTTGCCCACTGCCTGGGTCAGGAGCAATCCAGCAAAACACAGCACATCCATAGCAAGGCCACTTCATTCAATCAGTGATCCCCCCTCCATTCCCTCATGCAGAAAAACGGAAGGTGGGGAGAAATCCCTATGGGCTGCATCAAAATATCATTCACACATACTCCCTCACTCCCCCAATCACCCACCCATTCCCTTCCATGCATCACAACCTCATCCATACACTACCATTCTCCACTTATCCCTATCTTGTCTTCTCCCTTCCTTTGTTAACAGACATTCCCCTCTTTCCTAGTGCCCCTTTACCCCATCCATCTATCTCATCCTTGGTCACCCCCTCATGTTCACTCCCTCCACCTCTGCCTTCCACACCTCTTTTACTTATCTTTCTTCACTCATTCTTTCCATGTGTCCAAACTATTGCAATACTCTTTCATCAACCCTATTTCCCAACTCCTTTTCCATCTCTGTTCTCCTCCTCAACTCATTTCTCACTCTATCCAACCTAGTAACCCTTATCATATTTCTCAAGCACTTCATCTGAAACACATTTAAACCCTTCCTTTCTTATGTTCCATGTTTCTGCCCCATACAGTGCTGTCGGCACAATCACACTTTCATACAACCTCCTCTTAGCATCCATTCCCAAATGTCTATTTCTCATTACATTTTTTAATGCCACAAGACATTCACTAGCTTCTTTCAATCTACATTCTACCTCCACCTCCACTCCCTTTCCTGCCACATTCACTCCCAAGTATTTAAAGCTATCCACTTCCTCCAGTTTTTCTCCCTTAATACTTACTTCCAATTTACTGCCATCCTCTTCCCTCATACATCTCATCACCCTACATTTACCCATAATTATCTTCAACTTCCTCCTTTCACACACCTTCCCAAACTCTGTCACTAACTTCTTTAATCCCTCCTCTGATCCTGCTACAAGTGCAGTGTCATCAGCAAACAACAACTGGCTTATCTCCCATTTTCTTTAACCATCTCCAATCCCTAGCCCATTACCCTTGCATTTACCTCTTGCACCACCTCATCCATGTATAAATTGAACAGCCATGGTAACATGACACATCCCTGGCAAAGTCCTTTACCTTAAATTTACCCTAAACCACTTGCTCTCTCCATTTCTAATTCTAACACAGACTGTACTACTCTCTTAAAAACTCTTGACTGCTCTTAACAGCTTTCCTCCTATCTCATATATCTGCAATACCTCCCACAGTGCCTTCCTGTCTACCCTGTCATAAGCCTATTCCAAATCTATAAAGGAAGCCCCCCCAAAAAACCCTTACCTTTTCCTAAAACTGTCTTACATATCTGCCTTACCACAAAAAACTGATCCATGTAACCCCTACCTGTCCTAAACCCACACTGTTCCTATCCAATTACTCCCTCTGTTCCTCTCCTAATCCACTCAGTCAAAAACTTTCCCAACTACACTCAACAAACTGATCCCTCTGAAGCTACTACACTCACACTTGTCCCCTTTTCCCTTATAAAATGGAACTATATATGCACTCCAGTCCTCTGGGACTCTACTCTCTTTTAGACAAACATTAAACAACCTCACCAGCCAGTCCATCATCATTGTACCTCCCTTTTTTAGACACTCCTAACACCCATCCAACCCAGGTGTTTTACCTGCTCTCATCATTTTAATAACTGCTTTCACCTCACCTTTATTTCTCCTCATTCATCACTGTCATTTCCTTAGCACTTCCCACTGCATCTACCTTTCCCTCCCTCTCCTCCTTCACATCTAACAACTCCCTAAAATACTCTACCCATCTTCCTCTTACTGTTGTTTCTTCCATTATCATCTCTTCATCAGTACCTTTTACCGTTTCTTCTCTACTTGATTTGCCTCCTCTTCATCTCTTAATTTCTTTCAGAAACATCTTTTTATTACTTTCAAAATGTTGTCATACTCTAACCCCATTTCACATCTGGTCTCCTTTTTGCCTCCTACATCTTAAGCTTTACTTCTCTTCTCTTTTCTTTGTATCTCTCATGTGATTCTCTCCTATTTTGCAACCAATCTATGAATGCTCCTTTGTTCTCTTCTACAGCCTTCTTTGCTTCAGCATTCCACCACTCACTACCCTTCCTTCTATTTTCTCCCATCCTCCTTGTTCCACACACCATCTTTGCACACATTGTGACTCCCTCCATGAAACATACCCGTTCCTCCTCCACTCCTAGTTCTCCTCTATCCTTTACTCCCTCCTATGCAGCCCAAAGGGATTTCTCCCCGTCTTCTCCTTTATGCATGGGGGGACGGAGAGGGGGGGGGGTCGCCGATTTAATGAAGCGGCCTTGCTGTGGATGTGCTGTGTCTTGCGACATGC
The DNA here is from genome assembly GCF_046742065.1 of Oratosquilla oratoria. Taxonomy (NCBI): domain Eukaryota; kingdom Metazoa; phylum Arthropoda; class Malacostraca; order Stomatopoda; family Squillidae; genus Oratosquilla; species Oratosquilla oratoria. The sequence goes on along the minus strand of NC_134818.1, from coordinate 26,234,839 downwards.
TTCTGACCCAGGGCAGTGAACAAGGTGCAGGGATGACCCGTCATCCAGGAGGTGCTGAGATGAGAGGGAGGGTGGTGGGGTGTGGAGTGTATTCAGGGATGGAATGGGTGGGAATGATTTTATGCCTTTTCCTTTTTGGCTACCTCCCTTGTAAGGGGGAAAAAGCCTTGGTATATGTATGTACTCTTCTCTCAGCTTCTTCTTATACTCCTTTTCTTTCTCATTTAGCAGTTTACTCTAAGCAACTCCCTACCTTGTCCTTTTCCTCTTTCTCCATCTATCCTCCAAAATTATCCTATATTCCCCTACTCTCCCCTAAGAATATGTACATCCAAAACTCTTCCTACTCTTCTCTTGGTTACCACTAATCCATTAAAGCCCTATCTACCACCCTTCCATCAACCACCCTCTCCCATGTGTACTTATGCTTGACTTTCTAAACACTGTATTTGCTATCATCAATTCTCTTTCTAGACACATCTCCACCATCAACTCTCCACTATAATTTTTTCCTGGCATTTCACACTTCTCAATCACTCTGTCTATTGGTTCATCTCCTACCCTAGCATTGAGATCTCCCAATACCAGTATGATGAAATTTCTCCCTTAAACACTCTATGCACTCATTTAAATCCATCCAAAAATCCTCCCTTTCCTCTACACTCTTCTCACTACCAGACCCATGTGCACTTACTAACACCCACAGCTCTCTTCCCAGTTTCACCTTCATCCACATTAACCTTGAAGAAACTCTTTCCACTCCACCACATGTTTACCTATCTCTTCACTTACTAGTATAGCCATCCCTTCTTTTTCTCATCCTCTTTTCACTCCTGACACCCTCCCAACTACACTCCCAAACTCACCCCTCCCTTTCAACTTAGTTTCACTCAATGTCAACGCATCCATCTTTCTTCTCACAAACATAATACCTATCTCTTCCCTTTTACTCTCAACTATACCACATCCATGCACATTAAAAGACCCAAACCTTTGGGTTCTGGTTGGAAAACTCCCAGACCTTTGCTATTTTTAGGAATGTCCCCTTTGGGGCTACATAGAGTAGGATGGCTAGTCCTATCCCAGTCCCATTTTTGTTGTCTTTTATGACTCAAGTGGGAACAATCTGTGGCAATATTCTTTCTCCCTTACCACAGGGTTCAGCAATAAAGGAAATTAATATTCAGAGAAGTGGTATAGGACAGTATTAAGATTGGGGGACAGCATAATGGAGGGACAGTTGCAATATAATAAAGTAGCATTGTTTTTCTATGAATAGAGATTTCCTCTACCACAGATAAAATGATGTGTGGCTCTGGTCCAGAGGGACACCTCATATAGACTCTAAAAGTATCAGCTGCATGCTACTGAGCAATTTTAACCTCACAATAACATGTAGCCAATATCCCAGACGGGGGAGAAAGCTCAATATAGGAAAATAAAATACATACATACATATACCAAGGCTTTTCCCCCCTTACAAGGGGGGTAGCCAAAAAGAAAAAGGCATAAAATCATTCCCACCCATTCCATCCCTGAATACACTCCACACCCCTTCACCCTCCCTCTTATCTTAGCACCTCCTGAATGACGGGTCATCCCTGCACCTTGTCCACTGCCCTAAAAAGGGAGGATTATGATAAATAGTGATAAGCATGTGTTCAATCATGTGTAGCTCTCAGTCTTGCCACACTACTTGTTAATCATCTTGTTCCTTATTATTCACTTATACTGTTCTGTCATGATCTACCTTTGTCTTGCCTTCAAAAAGAATGAAAGAAAATTTGTCCTCATTAAGTATCAATCAATTTGTTGCCCCTTGTCTCTCTTACCAAAGAAACTCAGCCTCCAAGAATCCGGCAACAGGCCCCAGTCATGACCGTAAATCACTTCAGAAAGAGATACTGTGTTGTCGTCTGTGTACTGCCAGTGTGGGGCATAGTAGTATGAGGTGTTCTGTATCTTTTGTGAATTGGTTACGTCTGGGGCAGTTTAAGCCTATAGCCAGGCATAATCTGTGTTGTTACTGTCTTAATGATGGTGTCTAGAACACAGGTAGTTGCAAAGGATGCAGCAGAAATCCACTCCACCTAGTAGAAACATTTGCAAACAAGAGCATATATTGAGATGAAGGGAGGGTGTCGATAACAAATTCTCTAGTTAGTAAACTTTTCTCTATAATGAACTTGACCTTGGCTGAATCAACTAATTATATTGAGCTTGTACTGTACAGATGTTGATAGAATGATATCTTTGGTTGTCTAAGGACCAGGTGTCAGCCCTGCACCTCCAGCTGGAGGTGATGGGGTTGACAGGCTTTGAAAATGGACAACAGGAAGAAGTTTCTCTCCACTGTCCATATTGCAGGTTCACAAGCAGTTACCTGTTACTGGTTCCATCTATATAAAACTATATTAACATTATTGTCTCAAACCCCTTTCAGCCCATCCAGCCAGCTCATTCTGTCTTCATCTCAAACTCAACCCATCCACTTCCATTTTCCACATTCTTTGCTAGATATCCCTCAAAAAAAATTTCCTTATGGCCTTAGCATTCTCTAGTCTATTCCACCTGACAGCTCAATCAATATCTCTAAAGATTTACCAATTTCTGCCCAGGATTGTTGAGAGGCGTGAGTAAAATATTGTCCTCTGCATCCAAAAGCTGAAAACTTGGGTCACTGCATTCAATCTGCTGACTTGTTAGACCAGCAACATTTATCTGCAAAAGAAATAAAAACATAAGTAAATGAATGAATGAATCAATCAACAGATGGTGAGGAGCATATGCCAGAAGGTGCATAACTGTAACTGATTTCATCACTTTTGTTCTATGCACTTTAACTATTGGAGCAGGTAACAGTCAGTGCTAGGAATCACAGTGAACTGTGGGATCTGAACCCAAGATTAGGAGGAAGCAAGAACTGTACACTTCTGATTTAGCCACCAACACACAATAAATACATAAATCTGTCTATCTACATACAAAGAGCTTTTTCCCCTTTGTGCATTGCTGCATTGCTCCTGACCCAGGGCACTGAACTGGAAACAAGGATGATCCTTCATCCAAGAGGAAGCAAGACAAAAGGGAGGAAAGGGTGGTGGGTGGGAGTGGGAGTGTGCCTCTTGACTTGGCTACCTTCCTTATAAGGTTAAAAAGCCCTTGCTATATTGACAGATAGACATTTACATTCAAATTCCAAATAGCTGTACAAACATTTGCATAAAAAATCCTAATTCAGAATTTGAGGATAACTGCCACAACAGATACATACCTGCACAAATTTCCTGGTGTTGGCTGTGTGGAGTTTATGTGATGACATGAAGGGTGGGATAAAGTGAACATCAATATCTAACCTTGACTCACTGAAAGGACTTGTTATGCTTACCTGAAAATATATGCAATAAATTATCTATGAGTCTGAATTCATGTATATATTCATAATAATATATAATTAACCCATTAAGTTGTACAAACACAGGATGTCATTTTTTCTTTACCAATGAACAAACAATTCACAAGTACCACACAAAGCTATTCTTATACAGCTTAGTTACCTATAATAAAGAATATAAAACAATCTATATAAAGTAAAAGCCTTCTGCTTTTGGTGCTACTACAATTAATGTAAGGAAGGAAGAAGACAGAAGATAGGGGTGAGAGGAGAATGGTTGTATATGGATGACACTGTGATGCATGGAAGGGTGTGTAGGTGGGAAGCTGAGGGAGTATGTGCGAATGATATTTTGATACAGCCCAAAGGGATTTCTCCCCGTCTTCTCTTTTTCTGCATGAGGGGACGGAGAGGGGGGATGCCGATTAAATGAAATGGCCTTTCTATGGATGTGCTGTGTCTTGCTACTTTGCTTCTGACCCAGGGCAATGGACGAGATGCAGGAATGACCCATCATACAGGAGAAGTCAAGAAAAGAGGGAGGGAGGGGTGGTAAGTAGGAATGGAGTGTGTGGGGGTGGGATGGGTAGGAGTGGATTTACGCCTTTGATTTTGGCAACCTCCCTTATAAGGGGGAAAAGCCATTGGTATATGTATGTAAACATCTAATGTACATTTACATATATGCCTATTCCTTTACTACTCCATCCAAGAAGTGAAGGCTGAGTGTGGATGACAAGAAGTACATAATAATTCAACTCAATTATGTTTTACCAAGGTATATGGATGCTGATGGGCACATGCACAAAGAGGTTCCAGAGGGCAAGATACATACATATACCAAGGCTTTTTCCCCCTTACAAGGGAGGTAGCCAAAAAGAAAAAGGTATAAAATCATTCCCTCCCATTCCATCCCTGAATACACTTGACTCCCCTCCACCCTCCCTCTTATCTTAGCACCTCCTGGATGACAGGTCATCCCTGCACCTTGTCCACTGCCCTGGGTCAGAAGCAGTGTCGCAAGACACAGCACATCCACAGTAAGGCAAGATATCAGGAAGAATATCTTCCTATTGCCCACCTCCAAAGACCAACAACATCCCCATCTCCACTATTTTTCCATCACTTTAAAAAACACAGACATACCAACAGCTTTTTCCCCTTTACAAGGAAGGTAGCCAAAGTCAAAGGCACAAATCCACTCCCACCCATTTCATCCCCACATCCTCCACTCCCATTCACCATCCCTCTTTTCTTAGCTCCTCCTGGATGACAGGTCATCCCTGCATCTCACCCACTGCCCTGGGTCTGAAGCAATGCAGCAAGACACAGCACATCCATAGCAAGGCTGTTTCATTTAATCAGTGACCCCCATCTCTGTCCCCTCATGCATAACAATAGAAGACGGGAAGAAATCCCTTCGGTCTGCGTCAAAATATCTCTCAACTCCCTTTCCACCCCCGTTCTCCTCCTCACCTCCCTGTTTCTCACTCTATCCAACCTATTAACCCGTACCATGCTTCTCAGGCATTTCATCTCTAACACATTTAAACTCTTCCTCTTTTATGTTCCATGTTTCTGCCCCCTACAGTGCTCCTAGCACAATCACTCCTTCATACAATCTCCTCTTAGCATCCATTCCCAAATGTCTATTTCTCATTACACTTTTTAATCCCCAAAGGCATTTACATGCTTCTTTCAATCTACATTCTACCTCCAACCCCACTCCTTCCATTCCCACTACATTCATACTCAAGTATCTAAAGCTATCCACTTCCTTCAGTCTCCTCTGATCCTGCTACAAGGGCAGTGTCATCAGCAAACAACAACTTCCATTTTTTTCCATTTTCTTTAACCATCTCCAATCCCCAACCCCAGTGACAGCCCCCTTCTTCTCGCTAGCCAGTGACATAGTCCCATATTTGCATAACATAAGCTACAGTCCAAAAATTCTTTCCACAAAGATGTGTGGAAAGACCTAATGACCATTATTGGCCACTGTGGGGCCATGGATCTACTGTCAACAGAAACTGTAAGCAACTATTGACTGACTAATTTACTTGGATCTGTTCTTAAAACTTAGCTAAATCCAGGAAATCATGATGTTTTAATCCTGTAAACTGGACTTGCACAACAACAAAATTTGAAGTAATCACTTGTCAAAGTTGATGAGTATACATCAGAAAGCATTCAGTTGCAATTAAAGTTGTAACCTTTGCCCTATGCACATGGTCTGCTAGGGTAAATCACTGCTAAGAATTGGAGAGAAGTGTGGGACTTGAACCCACAACTAGTAATAAACAATAACATGACAAATGTAAACACTTACACAGTGTTCTACTGTTGATGCATCTTTTTGTGGCCCAAGGTCTGCTAAAACTGTGAGAGGAATGGTAGCTGAAGAGAATGGCAGTACCTCAGGTAGGGAAACTTCTAACTCTCGACCCAGCTCTGTATCTAGTGATGTTTCTTTGGCAGTTAATCCTTTGGAAGTTTTCATTTTTATAACTGTTCCCTAAGAGGGAGAAATAATAAAGACAATAACAATAATGGTAACAGAATAAACAAATAACCCTGTTCTTACCCCAGGTTCATCTCAAAATAAAGCTTCAATGTAAGTGTTCTATTTCATTAGATATGCAATGAATATTGTGCACTATAGAAATACAAGTTACAGTTAGGTTTTAAGTATACAAACCTTGGAAATTCTAACACTACCACTATGTACAGTTAGAATCATGGGCTGACAGATTCCTGCCAGAAGGTCTCTATCTTTTCGACTTAAAAACAATCTAGGCTGTTCGCTGACAACTTGGAAAGTTAAAGGCTGATGCCACTGAAGACTGCATGCAGTGCTGATGAACTCCACTTTATCCATGACTAAGATAGTCTGGTGGCCACTGAAGGTTCCTTGTTTGGTTACCTTGGAAAAAAAAAAATATATATTTTAGCTAAATGAAAATCAACTCCAATTATGTAGTTTATACATACACATATACCAGGCTCTTTCCCCTTGACAAGGGAGGGAGCCAAAGTCAAAGGCATAAAATCATTCCCACCCATTTCATCCCCACATACTCCACTCCCATTCACCATCACTCTCTCCCTCTTTTCTTGGCTCCTCTCGGATGATGGGTCATCCCTGCATCTCGCCCACTGCCCTGGGTCAGAAGCAATGTAGCAAGACACAGTATATCCACAGCAAGGCTATTTCATTTAATCAGTGACCCCCCTCTCCATCCCCTCATACAGAAAGAGAGAAAATGGGGACAAAATCTCTTCTGGTTGTGTCAAAATATTCACACATACTCCATCACCCCCCATCCCCCACACACTCCCTTCCATGCATCACAGCATCATCCATACACAACCATTCTCCACTCACCCCTATCTTCTGTCTTCTTCCTTCTTCAACAGACATTCCCCTCTTTCCCAATTCCCCTTTTACCCCATCCATCCATCTCATCCTAGGTCATCCCCTCATGTTCACTCCACACACCTCTGCCTCCCACACGTCTTTTATTAATCTTTCTTCATTCATTCTTTCCATGTGTCCAAACCATCCCAATACTCTTTCATCAACCTTATCTCCCAATTCCCTTTCCATCCCTGCTCTCCTCCTCACCTCCTCATATCTCATTCTATCCAGCCTTGTAACCCCTACCATACTTCTCAGGTATTTCATCTCAAACACATTTGAACTTTTCCTCTCTTATGTTCCATGTTTCTGCCACATACAGTGCTGTCGGCACCTACAGAATCATGAAGGGCATGGAATTACTTGATAAATATTTGTTAAATTGGGACAAGAGAAACACAAGGTGACATGGAAAGAAACTCAAAAAGGATAGTTATAGAAGAGATCTGAAGAACAGTTTTCCACACAGAGTGGTGGACACTTAGAACAAACTGAATGAAACAATAATGTGTGCAAAAACCATACACGAATTTAAGAGCAAAATAGACACTGTAAGATACAATCTCCTCTTAGCATCCATTCCCAAATGCCTATTTCTCATTACACTTCTTAATCCCCCAAGGCATTTACTTGCTTCTCACAAACTACATTCTACCTCCAACTCCATTCCTCCAGTCTTTCTCCCTTAATACTCACCTCCAATATGCTGCCATCTTCTCCCCTTGTACATCTCATCACCTTACTTTTACCCACACTTATTTTCAACTTCCTTCTTTCACATGCCTTCCCAAACTCTGTCACTAACTTCCTTAATCTCTCCTCTGATTTTGCCACAAGTACAGTATTATTAGCAAAGAACAACTGGCTTCGCTCCCATTTTTCTCCATTTTCTTTAACAATCTTCAATCCTCAACCCATTACCCTTTCTTTAACAATCTTCAATTCCCAACCCATTACCCTTGCACCACACCATCCATGTATAAATTGAACAGCCATGGTGACATGACACATCCCTGGCAAAGCCCCACCTGTACCTCAAACCACTTGCTCTCTCCATTTCTAATTCTAATACAGGATCTACTACTATTGTAAAAACTCTTGACTGCTCTTAACAGTTTTCCTCCTATCCCATATATCTGCAATACCTCCCACAGTGTCTTCCTATCTATCCTGTCATAAACCTTTTCCAAATCCATAAAGGCCCAAAAAACATTACCTTTTCCTAAAGCTTTCTCACATATCTAATGTACTATAAAATTCTGATCAATGCAACCTACAATACTTAATCAATATAGTTTATTATTTGCAATATCTAACTATTAAATATTTATCTTGCTATCTATAGATATATAGCAATACTTAAAGTTGAGTAACAATAATTCAAAATAGTAAAACAAGAAAATCTCATCAAAATCTTAATACTTATATTAAAAAGTACCAAAATGTACACTTACAAAAACCATTATAATTCTTATATGTACATATAAATACATACATACAAAAGGCCTTTCTTCCTCTATAAGGAGAGTGTCAAAATCAAAGCACACACTCATTACATATATATGAAAGTGAGTGTACTTTTGAGATATTTTATATACATACATACATACATATACCAAGGCTTTTTCCCCCTTACAAGGGAGGTAGCCAAAAAGGGGAAGGCATAAAAACACTCCCACCCATTTCATCCCTAAATACACTCCACACCCTTCCTCTCATCTGAGCACCTCCTGGATGACGGGTCATCCCTGCACCCTGCCCACCGCCCTGGGTCAGAAGCAGTGTCGCAAGACACAGTACATCCACAGCAAGGCCGCTTCATTTAATCGGCGACCCCCCCTCTCCGTCCCCCTTTGCATATAAGGCGAGGACGGGGAGAAATCCCTTCGGGCTGAGTCAAAATTTACTCACACATACTACCCCACCCCCCGCCCATTCCTCCTCATGCAGTCACATCATCATCCATATACAACCATTCTCCACTCACCTCTGTCTTCCGTCCTCTCCCTTCCTTCCTCAACAGACATTCCCCTCTTCCCCAAAGCCCCCTTCACCCCATCCATCCACCTCATCCTAGGACGTCCCCTCATGTTCACTCCCTCCACATCTGCCTTCCATACCTCTTTTACTAGTCTTTCTTCACTCATTCTTTCCATGATATTTTATATAGAATCTAGAAAATTTAACTTTCCTATTTTATAGTTGTTACCTTAGTGAGCAAAGTGAAAGAATTTGTGCCTGGCATTACAGTGACATTCTCTAGCACCAAGCTGTCCTTCAAATCATCCTTAGCAACACTCTTGTCGACTTTGTGAAGGCCACCCTGACTGTCTCTTCGTCTGCAATAAAGTTACAAGTTATGTGAGAAAAATCTTGATGTCTCAAGAATCTGTTGCATAATAATAATGTCATGCTAATCAATTAAATGACCTTTCTCATCAAAATGTAGAATAATTTTTCTTTTTATAAACAAAAACATTTGTCCAGTCCTTTTCCTTCATCATTTAAGAAATAACATCAAACATTCCTGAATACAAACCATTCAAAACAAAATCACATCCACTGTACCTTAAAACTTTGTGCGAATTAGAACAAGTGACTGAGGCAGCAGATAATGACTTGTCCTGTTTATACTCAAGATGGAGTGTCATGTGCAATGCTTGTGTGGCAGTATTGAGTTGCCCCTCCACGCCTTCACCTTCATTTTCTCCTTCCCCCTCCATGCTGCAGCCTCCTGATAATTTCCTCTCTGATTCACTGCTATTAGATGTTGACCTGAGAATTTTCATAAATCCAATTACCCAAACTTAGAGAAAAAATCTCAAGAAGGTAAGACAGATCATAGCTACCCTGTCCATAAAAAAGCGAGTTGTAATAGACGAGCAGAAAAAAATGTTAGTGAAAAAATCTGAAAAGATAACATGAAATATGCAAAAACTCATGTCTTCTGGTAACTTGTTAAACTTTATCTAAATATCAGAATCACATATCCAATGCATTGGTGGAGAGCTCATGCCAGACACGAGGCACATAGCTGCAACTTGAGCTGGTTTTTGACTTATAGGTCAAATAGAAGTCACCAATAGTTTTTGGATTTGAATGAGAGTCCATTCCATGCAAAGTGTGATTGAAACCAATATGTTCATCAACACACAAACAAGTCCCTTAACGATAATCTATAAATACTGAAGGACCAAAATATAGCATCAACAACTTTATGAGACTAAACCATTAGAGAAGTGATAACTGAATTGATCAAGCTGTTACCTCAAGCTTACTTTGTATTTAGTTCTGTATACTGTTAGTAATGCAGGTGTGCAAACAAAGACCTATTTTGACTTTAGAAAGCAATTACAGAGGAACTTTGTACTTTCATACAAATTTATCAACTTATTCTACAGCACCTTTGAGCTCCAGCACGAGGCGGACCAGTCTTAGAATTGTTACTACTTGTGCTCTTTTTGCGCTCAATTTCTGTTCCTCCACTTCGTTTTGTTGGTCCACTGTTGGTTGGTTTATTTTCTTCTGGCCAGTGTTTTAAGGAGACACATATTCTTTTACAACTGAAAAAGACAATACATAAATACATACAATTACCAATGGCTTTTTCCCCCTTATAAAGGAGGTAGCCAAAAAACAAAAGCATAATATCCACTTCCACCCATCCATCCCCACATACTCCATTCCCATTCACCTCCCCTCCCTCCCTCCCACTTTCTTGGTTCCTCCTGGATGATGGGTCATCCTTGCATCTTGCCTACTGCCATGGGTCAGAGGCTATGTAGCAAGACACACTGCATCCACAGCAAGGCTGCTTCATTTAACCACTTCAGTATGAGTCAACTTCTAGCACACAGTATTGGCTGCCATATGAACAATGCATCACACTACTCATATTATTAAGTCACTGCTGTATTACTCATTCTCTTTTACTCTGAGTAATAATAAACACACAAAATGTGATCAAACCAGTTCACCTAATCTGGGGATAACTCATGTGAAACTATGATATATATATATATATATATATATATATATATATATATATATATATATATATATATATATATATATATATATATATATATATATATATATACTCAAGACACCAATGCTGGCATCCTTGTGTACCCACTTGCGCCTCATGACGCCTTTGTAGGCATCATTGTACTGAGGTGGTTAATCAGTGACCTCCTATCTTCATCCCCTCATAGAGAAAAAGAGAAGACCAGTAGAACTCCCTTTGGGCTGCATCAAAATATCATTCACACTTACTCACTTACTCCCCCATCCCCCACCCACTTCCTTCCGTGCATCACGGCATCATCCATAAATAACCATTCTCCACTCACCCCTATCTTCTGTCTTCTCCTTTCCTTCCTCAACAGACATTCCCCTCTTTTCCAATGCCCCTTTTACCCAAGCCATCCATCTCATCCTTGGTTGGCCCCTCATGTTCACTCCCCACACCTCTGCCTTCCAGACTTCTTTTACTAATCTTTCTTCATTCATTCTTTCCATGTGTCCAAACCATCCCAATACTCTTTCGTCAACCCTATTTCCCAACTCCCTTTCCATCCCTGTTCTCCTCCTCACCTCATTTCACACTCGATCCAAGTAACCCCTATCATACTTCTCAGGCATTTCATCTCAAACACATTTAAACTCTTGCTCTCTTATGTTCCATGTTTCTGCACCATACAGTGGTGTCAGCACAATCACTCCATCATACAATCTCCTTTTACCATCCATTCCCGTCTATTTCTCATTACACTTTTTAATCCACCAAGGCATTTACTTGCTTTTCTCAATCTACATTCTACCTCCACCTCCACTCCTTTTCTTGCCACATTTGCATACAGGTATCTAAAGTATACAGGTATCACACCTTTACCTCAAACCACTCACTCTCTACATTTCTAATTCTAACACAGGCTCTACTAATCTCATAAAAACCCCTACCTGTCCTAAACCTACATTGTTCCTCACCAATTATCCTCTCTGTTCCTTTCCTAATCATCTCAATCAAAACCCTCCCATATGCCTTCCCAACTACAATCAACAAACTGATCCCTCTGAAGTTACTACACTCACTCGTCCTCTTTTCCCTTGTAAAGTGGAACTATACGAGTTCTGTTCAAAAAATGCACGGACTGTTTGAATTGCATGGCTCCAGTTGGTTCCAGGGGAATCTGCTTGGTGTCATTAGGTTTGCACAGATCAGCTGATTATGACACCATTTCCCAATTGCAGATATCTTTATTTGTGTATTAGCTATGCAGTTTTTAGTGAAGTGCAATTTTTTTTGTTTGGTGGATTTCAGAATGAATGATGTTAAGGAGCAACAACTTGCCGTGAAATTTTATGTTAAACTTGAAAAATCTGAGACTGAAACTTTTGCTATGCTTAAGGTGATGTTGCTATGAAGCGTACAGCATGTTTCAAGTGGCATGAGTGTTTTAAGGATGGTCAACGGTCCATTGAAGATGATGAGCGTCCTGGACGTCCTTCCGCGTCAACTGACGACCCACATGTTGACAAAATCAATGCCCTGGTGTGGGCAAATCAACACCTGACTGTCAGGGAGCTTGCTGAAGAGTGTGGGATATCAGTTGGATCTTGTTATGAGATTTTGACAAAAAAGATTGAAGATGCACCGCGTTGCTGCGAAATTTGTGCCACGCCTGATAATGGACGAACAAAAAACCCATCACGTCCAGGTTTGTCAGGAACTGCTTGATCATTCAGAAGATGAAAACTTCTCCAGGATCATAACAGGTGATGAATTGTGGGTTTATGGTTTTGACATTGAAACGAATGTCCAATCGTCCCAGTGGATGAGTGAAACATCCCCCAGAACCAAAAAAGCTTGCCATAGTGAACCAGACTTACTATACTGAAGCTCTGAAACGTCTAAGGGACACCATCCATTGCAAAAGGCCAGAAATATGGAAGAGTGGCGACTGGTTTTTCCATCACAACAATGCTCCAACCCATTCAGCCCTCAGAACTCATGAGTTTTTGGCCACACTCGATCACTGTTCTTCCCCAAACCCCCAACTCACCTGACCTTGCTCCTTGCAATTTTTTCTTGTTCCCCAAACTCAAAAGACCCTTGAAAGGAAGAAGATTTGAGGCAATTCCCGAGATTAAGGCAAATGCGACAAAGGAGCAGAAGGACATTACAAAAGACACATACCAGGACTGTTTAAACAAGTGGAAACACCATTGGGATAAGTGCGTGCATTGGGAAGGAGAGTACTTTGAAGGGGACCCAGTTCTGTAATTTCTAAATAAAGTACATTTTGCTTTATGACATCAGTCCGCATATTTTTTTAACAGACCTCGTACATGCACTCTTCCAGTCCTCCAGCACTCTACCCTCTTTTAGACAAACATTAAACAATCTCACCAACCAGTCTACCATCACTGTACCTCCCTTTTTTAGACACTCGACATGACACCCATCTAACCCAGGTCATTTTATTAACTGCTTTCACTTCATCTTTCCTTATTTTTTCTCAATTTTCCTCATTCATCACTTTTACCTTTCCCTCCCTATCCTCTTTCACATTTAGCAACTCCCTAAAATAACCTGCCTATCTTCCTTTTACTGCCTTCTCTTCCATTATCATCTCTCTATCTGCACCTTTTACTTTTTCTTCTCTACTTGATTCGCCTCCTCTTCCTCTCTTAATTTCCTTCAAAAACATTTTTTATTACTTTCAAAACTTTCTGTCATACTCTTACTGCATTTCACATCTGCTCTCCTATATGATTCCTTTATCTTATGCTTTACCTTTCTTCTCTTTTCTTTGTATCTCTCATAAGATTCTTTTGTCCTCCTTTGTAACTAATCTGTGAATGCTCATTTCTTCTCTTCTACAACTTCTTTGCTTCCTCATCCCACCACTCACTACCCTTCCTTCTATTTCCTCCCATCCTCCTTGTTCCACACACCAACTTTGCACACCTTGTGACTCCCTCCTTGAAACATCCCCATTCCTCCTCCACTCCTAGTTCTACTCTATCCTTCACTCCCTCCCACTCTTCTCTCAGCTTCTTGTACTCCTCCTTTTCTTTCTCATTTAAGCAATTTACTCTAAGCACCTCCCTACCTTCTGTCCTTTTCCTCTTTCTCCATCTATCCTCCACTCTCAATTTACCTTCCACCAAAAAATTATCTGATATTCCCCCACTCTCTCCCCTTAGAACATGTACATCCAAAACTCTTTCTACTCTTCTTCTGGTTACCACTATATAGTCCATTAAAGGCCTACCACCCTTCCATCCACCACCCTCTCTCATGTATATTTATGCTTGATTTCCTTCCTAAACAATGTATTTGCTATCATCAACTCTCTAGACACATCTCCACCATCATCTCTCCACTACAATTTTTTCTGGGAACTCCACACTTCCCAACCACTCCATCTTTTAGTTCATCTCCCACTCTAGCATCAAGATCTCCAAATACCACTACATTGACATTTCTCCTTAAACCCTCTATGCACTCAGTTAAATCTATCCAAAAAACCTCCCTTTCCTTTCCTTTACATTCTTCTCACTACCAGGCCCATATTCACTTACAAAAAACCACATCTCCCTTCCCAGTTTCACCTTCATCCACATTAACCTTGGAGAAACCTCCTTCCACTCCACCACATGCTTACCTATCTCTTCACTTATTAGTATAACCATCCCTTCTCTCCCTCATTCTCTCTTCACTCATGAAACCCTCCCAAAATCAAACTCACCCCTCCCTTTCAACTTAATTTCACTCAACGCCAACACATCCATCTTTCTTCTCACAAACATACCACTTATCTGTTCTCTTTTACCCTCATCTGTACCACATCCACACACATTAAAAGTCCCAAACCTTAGGATTCTGATTGGAAAGCTTTTCCCAGACTCTTTTAAGCCTTTGCTTTTTTTAGGAATGCCTTTGGGGTTGCAGAGAGTAGGATGCCTAGTCCTATCCCCTTCCTGTTTTTGTCACCTTTTATGACTCAAGTGGGAACACTTGGTGGCAGTATTGTTCTACCCTACCACAGGGTTCAGCAAAAAAAGGAAATGAACATTCAGAGAAGTGGTACAGGACAGTATTAAGAGTGGGGAGTCAGCATAACAGAGGGACAGTTGTAGTATAATAAAGTATCATCATTTCTATATGAATTGAGATTTCTTCTATCACAGACAAAATGATGTGTGGCTCTGGTCCATAGGGATGCCCCATATAGACCCTAAAGTATCAGCTGCATGCTACTGAACAGCTTTTAGCCATACAATAACATGCAGCCAACCCAGATGGGGTATTAACAACAAGACAGTAATTATGTATTAATATTCTTTAAACCAAATTATATAAATTGCTACCTAAGAAATATAATAAAGCTTAACAATTATGGCATATGTACCATTACACCTCACTATCTATCTTTGTATCAAAAGGCTTCTTCCCCTCTATAAGGGAGGTAGTCAGCCAAGGTATGTATCCATCCCCCACCTATTTGTTCCATCATGAGAAATATGTCATAAATTCTCTTTAGCACTAGAGACCAATAACAGGTGATCCTGAAAGATGGATAGTGTAGAGAAACTTCTCCCTGCTGCCCATTTTCAAAACCCATCAACACACTCACTTCCATTTGGAGGTGCAGCCCTGAGAGGTTGATATGTTACAATGATACATTATACTACTTCAACAACATCTCCTTGACAGAATACCTTATCTCTTTGGGTAATCTGCTATTCAGGACAACTTGGACTTGAACTTCAGAATCTAGGATAATTTGTTCCTTTGTTAAAACTTCTAATTTTGTGACATCAAATATTCTATCCATAGGAACAAGTAGACAGCCACCTGAAAATATAAATTATTTATAATACCTGTACTCAAGATTTATTTATTAAGCCAGGCTTAACAGTGGATAATAGTTCAAGAAAAAAGTTAGTATCAGAAAATAAAATTCCATAACTACTTAAGTTAATATATTTGTTGAATGTAGAGGAGGATAAGGAAGCTTTGACTGTGATAATAGATGCCTAGAAAATGGGTAATGAGAAGAAAATGACAGTGCTACAGGGAAAGACAAGATACACTTAGCATTAAAAGACATATAAGTTTGCAAGGCACCTACATTAGATGGCTGTTATGTGTAGTGTTTGAAAAAGGGAGTAGCATTTATAGTGGAATGGCTAGTGAGATTATTTAATGTATGCCTAAGGGAAGGAAGTGTTCAAGTGGACTAGAGGAGTGCATGTATAGTTCCAATGTATAAGAGAAATGAGGACAAATATGAATGTAGTAGTTTTAGAAGGATCAGTCTGTGCCAAGATGATGAGATGGGAGGGACAATGAACAGGATTTTGGATGGATGTGGAATGGATGTAGGGTGGGTGGATGCTTTGACTCAGCCATCCCCTTATGAGGGGAGAAAGGCCTTTTAGCATATGCATGTATGTATGTATGTATGTACACTATTATACATTAAGCTTTACAGCAAACTTTACAGGAAAAAAGTTTATCTGGAATTACTTTAATTTCATAGGCAGCAACTTACTCTCAGGAATCTCATCTATAGAATCCATCATTTCTTTATAGTACGTCTCCTGCTGCTCCTTTCCAATTACACTATTGGCAGCAAGCTGAGCACATGTTTTTATATACCTTGTAATTAGAGAAAAAAAAATGCAAAATTCATTATACTACATTTCTGATGATCTCCTTAATAATAATAAATGTTGCATTGGGTTTTATCAGCTGGAAACCTGCAACCCCACAATCATCAGTGAATCTCTCCAGGAAGAAACACTGAACTCTTATCTGTGTTGCCCCACACTAACAATCCTCAGACAATGACACAATATCTCTTCACTAAGTGACTAATGGCCCCAACCAGAAGCTGTTGCCAGTTTCCTGGAGGCCACAGGTCTTCTGCGCAAGAAACCAGGCACAATGGATTGATTGATTTGATTGTCTTAGTGTGGAAATGTTCCTATGTTGTCACATGGTAGGAGGAAGAGGTGAGAAGCAGTCATGAGTTGTCAGTTCTCCTTATGTAAAATAGTGGAAGAAAGAGAGATGAAACTGATACAGAGATCTTGGGATTAGTCCTGAGACCAAGCACCAGTCCCTTGGGGCAGTATCTCCATACAGTGAGAGTATTAGTGGAATTTGAAAATGAGTAGTGGGGAGATAATTCTTTCTGATGTCACCCTCACAGGGCAGAATCCTATTATTCGTCCCATGATCTCAAGGTGCTTCTGCAAGATGGACACAGGAGAGTCATCTCCTTGCCACTCATCTTCAAAACCCAACTTTCTCACCACCATTTGGAGATAGAGTACTGTGGAGTTGACATTCCATCTTCAGACTGGGCACAAGATATGTCAACTCTGTCTTTTCTTCATCTACACAAGGAGAGCTAGTAACTGGCAACGGCTTCCCTCTTCCTACTACTACAACCCAGTGACACAGAAACAGTTTCCACACGAATACAATGCAGACATTAGTCCAAAGTTTCTTCCCAAAGAGATCTACAGAAAACTCTGAGGGCTATTGTCAGCTACTGTGGGGATATGGGTTTCCAGTTAGTGAAATTCAAAGCAACAACTATACTTAAGAACAACAGAATGAGATGGTAATTATATTATCCATTCACAGAATATAATAACATAGATAAAAAAAGAAAGAAAAAATCAACCAACCTCTCATTATCTTGTATTGACTTGTAGCATTTTGTAAGGTCTGTTTGTGTATGTGTAATAAGAGTTTCCCAGCCTTCCTCCATAAAAGTCTTCAGTTGATCAGTTAGAAAAGATACAGCTTTCTGAGGCTCACCAAGTCTAACATAGAAAGCTGCCAAATCTCGACCAACAAGTCTAGCAGACCGTATACGACCAATGTGTTTATAAGTTGATATGGCAAGTTCTGATATATCCTGAAAACATGAATAAAAGTTTAAGAAAATACTGGAATAGAACTGTATTTCAAAACCATCAGAAGATCAGAATATCTGAAAAAAGTGGAACTTTATAAAATGTCTCACCAAAAAATGTTTACGAAATGCCTCCTGGGAAGAGACAGCATCCTTTAAACGGGTCATAGGTGTCATGCTGTCTGCTCCTCCACTGTCTCCTTCAGTACCATGTCCATGGGGGTCGTTCCCCATGCCAGTAACTAGGGAAACTACTGTGTGTAACTGGTTACTGGTTGTCTGCCCTCCAGGCATCAAACCACAAAGTTCTCCCAATTCTTGTAGCTAGAAATCAGAATTATAATTAGGGATGACACCAGTCTAGGATTCCAACATTTTGCATAGCATCTAAAACAACATGTTTGTGATTTCTTTAAAATTCTGAATAACAAACAAGTTAATAAAACTGAAATCATGAGCTCAGCATTTGGTGATGTATCTATACATTTTTTCTGGCTGATACCACACAATTATTTTCAAATGAAAAGTGGGTCTGGAATCCATAGTGTCTACAATTTATTATGATCATATAGTATATTTAGGTTAGCACCATCCAGTTTTATTATTTAACCATATCCAATGATGAAGTTAAGTCTTACATAGCAGTGTCTAATTCTACATTATGAGAAATACAATAATTCTATCAATCAGTATGCCAAGAGCTTTTTCCCCCATTATAAGGGAGGTAGCCAACTCGAAGGCATGCACCCACTCCCACACATTCCACCCCCATCCACCACCCCATCCCCTCTCTTATCTTAGCTCCTCAAGGATGATGGGTCATATCTGTATCCTGCCCATTGGACAAGGTCAGAAGCAATGTGACAAGACACAGTACATCCACAGCAAGGTTGCTTCACTTAACTGGTGACAACCCCCCCCCCTCCCTTCTCTGTTCCCTCATGCAGAAAAAGAGAAGATGGTGAGAAATCCCTTTGGGCTACATCAAAATACCTTTCACACACAAGCACCCTCAATCCCTCCATCACTGACCTTTCCCTTCCTTGCATAACAGTATCATCTATACACAGTCACTCTCCACTTGTCCCTATCTCCTGCCTTCTACCTTCCTTGCTCAACAGACATTCCCCACTTCCTCAATGGCCCCTTCACCCTATCGCTCCATCTCATCCTTGGTCATCCCCTCAAATTCACTCCCTCCACCTCTGCCTTCCACACCTTTTTCATTAATCTTTCACCACTCATTATTTCCATGTGTTCAAACCATCCCAATAATCTTTTATCAGCTCTATCTGCTATCTCCTTTTCCACTCCCACTATCCTCCTCACCTCACAGCAATAACAGTAAAAATATAAAACTATAAACTCTTTAATTACCTTATCCCTTGCATAGGCCCACAGTGGAGCAGTGTGTAGAGCATGAGCATCTAATGTAGCAGGATCCTTGTGCTGGGCAGCCATGAAGAGCACCTCTAAACAGGAGAGGAAACCCCAACAAGCAATGCCTCCCTCAGCCACTTTCACCTCCAAAATATTCAACTCCCCCACCGTATTTTGAAGAAATGTGAGGGCACGTGAAGCAATCTGTGTGTGCAAATAAAAAAAACCTATTCAATACAGTGACAACTGGCAACTAGTTCCCTCCTCTTATTATCGTGGCTGATGACATAGCATCAGTGCCATGCTAATGCAATGCAGACAAAAATCTAACATTTCTTCCCAGAGGAAGAACCTCTGAGGTCTGAAGACCCCTGACAGCTGTTGTAGGCTTGTGGGTTTCCAGTCCATGAAATTTAGGACAACAATTATGCTCATTTACTACTTTAGTACAACTCAAATTCTCATATGCAGCATCAGCTGCCATATGTAATTGATTAAAGATTTCATTTATTTTTTGCAGAGCAGATTAAACATACCTCCCATGGTTTTTTCAGCTGCAGAAGAAGAGCACATTGCCTTTGGAAGAGGTAATTGCGAAATTCTAATAAAGTTGCTTCCTTACTGCGGATCTTATCCTGTATATTTCTGTCCAGATCTGGTGTGAGATACAATCCCTCCCAGCTATCACACTGCTGGCCAAATGCTGCAAGCCAATTAGCTGTCTCTGCCAAATAGTTGATCAAAATTATAAATCATACTGGTCAGCTTAATTGGAAAAGAAAATTGCAAACAGCATGTTGCAAAAAAAATATATCATTACTATATGCTATATATATCAAAGGCCCTGGGACCAACAATGGATACCTGCTAATGGTGGTCCTACGAAATGGATGCCAGAGAGAGTCATCTCCCTGCCGACCATCTTAAAAACCTGTCAACATCCTCACCTCCATCTGGAGGTCAGCCCTGAAGGGCAAACACTCCATCTCCTGACTGGACCTAAGATTTCTCTCTAAAAACTTTGACTACATTTCCTTCACCTTTTCCCATATGGAGAGCTGAGAATCAGCAATTGCTCCATTCCTTCTACCACTATAAGCCAGGTGATATAGAAACATCCCATACTAATACAACACAGAAAAAGTCCAACATTTCTTCCTGATAAGATCATGAGACTGAAGATTTCCAGTCAGTGAAATTCGAGGTAACTTATGTTTGTTACCAAAAGCCCTTTCCTTCTTATAAGGGGAATGGCTGAGTAAAAAAAAAACACATATAATAGTGCTGTTTTGTAAATACAGAATTATTTCAACTATCTTATCAGAATGCATTTAGAACTTAGTATTTGTCAATTGGCTCTGACCCAATCAGTGATGAGGGACAGGGATGACCCTTCATCCCAGAGATGCTGAGATGGGAGGAGTGGTTATATAAATATCAACTGTGTATGATATGGATGTGTGCTTTGGCCCCTTTATAAGAGGAAAATGCTTTTGGTTTACATGAATATATATATGTATATATATTATATATATATATATATTTGGGAGAGAGGGTTGATGAAAGAATATTAGGATGGTTTGGACACATGGAAAGAATGAGTGAAGAAAGACTAGTAAAAGAGGTATGGAAGGCAGATGTGGAGGGAGTGAACATGAGGGGACGTCCTAGGATGAGGTGGATGGATGGGGTGAAGGGGGCTTTGGGGAAGAGGGGAGTGTCTGTTGAGGAAGGAAGGGAGAGGACGGAAGACGGAGGTGAGTGGAGAATGGTTGTGTATGGATGATGTTGTGACTGCATGGGGAGAAATGGGCAGGGGGGGTGGGGGAGGGCGGTAGTGTGTGTGAGTGAGTTTTGACGCAGCCCGAAGGGATTTCTCCCCGTCCTCTCCTTATATGCAAGGGGGACGGAGACGGAGAGGGGGGGTCGCCGATTAAATGAGGTGGCCTTGCTGTGGATGTACTGTGTCCTGCGACACTGCTTCTGACCCAGGGCGGTGGGCAGGGTGCAGGGATGACCCGTCATCCAGGAGGTGCTCAGATGAGAGGAAGGGTGGGAGGGGTGTGGAGTGTATTTAGGGATGAAATGGGTGGGAGTGTTTTTATGCCTTTCCCTTTTTGGCTACCTCCCTTGGAAGGGGGAAAAAGCCTTGGTATATGTATATATGTATGTATATATATATATATATGTATATATATATATATATATATACATATATATATATATATATATATATATATATATATATATATATATGACAGAGCTAGTGAGGTGCTTAGAACAAACTATTCAAATAAGAAGGAAAAGGAACAGGAGTACAAGGAGAGGCTGAGAGATGTGTGGGAGGTGGTGAAGGATAGAGTGGGAGTGGATGTGGAAGAAGAATGGGGGTGTTTCAAGGAGGTGACAAGGTGTGCAAAGACTGTATGTGAAACAAGAAGGAAGGGAGGGAATAGAAGAAAGGGTAGCAAGTAGTGGGATTATGAAGTGAAGAAGGTAGTAGAAGAGAAGAAGTGAGCATTCAAGGACTGGTTACAAAGTAGGATGAGAGAAAAATATGAGAAGTATAAAGAAAAAAGAAGAGCAAGAGATAAAGGAGACAAAAAGGAGAGATGTAAAATAGGGGTGGAGTACAACAGAAAATTTTGAAAGCAATAAAAAGATGTTTTGGAAGGAAATCAAGAGAGGAAGGGGAGGTGAGTCAAGTAGAGAAGAAAAGGTAAAAGATATAGATGGGCAGATCTTGACAGAAGAGGATGTGGTAAGGGGAAGATGGGGGGATGTGTTTTAGAGAGCTGTTGAATGTGGAGTAGGATAGGGGGGAATTGTGGTACCAGCTGGAGGTGTTAAGTAAATGGAGATGGGAGAGGAAAATGGAGGAGAAATAAGGAAAGATGAGGTGCAAATAGCTCTGAAAATTATGAGAACAGGTAAAGCTCCTGGATTAGATGGATGTCATGCAGAGTGTCTAAAAAAGGGAGGTACAGCAGTAGTGGACTGGTTGGTAAGGTTGTTTAATGTGTGTCTAAAAGAGGGTGGAGTGCCAGAGGACTGGAGGAGTGCACATTTAGTTCTGCTTTACTAGGGAAATGGGGACAAATGTGAGTGTAGTAGTTTCAGAGGGATCAGCTTGTTGAGTGTAGTTGGGAAAGCTTATGGGAGGGTTTTGATTGAGAGGATTGGGAAAGGAACAGAGGGAGTAACTGGTGAGGAACAGTGTGAGTTTAGGAAAGTTAGGGCTTGCAGGGATCAGATTTTTGCAGTAAGGCAGATAGGTGAGAAAGCTTTGGGAAAATGTAAGAATGTTTCTAGGGCCTTTATGGATTTGGAAAAGGCTTATGACAGGGAAGACAGGAAGGCACTGTGGGAGATATTGTAAATACAGTACTACCTCTCATTACCAGACGTTAATTAGCTGTGTTTGTGGTGTTTTTGCTGTGTTTTCGGTGTTTTTGGTGCTGTTGTTTAGTGCTGTGCAATCACTATTATGCCACCCAAAAACCACTCCAAATCAACGGATTATTCACATCAACGGACACCGTTACTCCCCTTTTAGTCCGCTAATGAGAGGTAGTACTGTATATGGGATTGGGGGTAAGCTGTTAAGGGCAGTCAAGAGTTTTTATAGGAGTAGTAGAGCCTGTGTTAGAATGGGGAAAGTGAGTGGTTTGAGGTAAAGGTGGGACTGTGTCAAGGGTGTGTCATGTCACTACTGTTCAATGTGTGCATGGACAGGGTGGTGCTGGAGGTAAAGGCAAGGGTAATGGGCAGCAGACTGGAGACCGTAAAGAAAATGGAGAAAAGTGGGAGGTGAGCCAGTTGTTGTTTGCTGATGACACTGCACTTGTGGCAGGGTCATAGGAGGGATTAACCCCTTCCATACGGTGCCGCACATGTAGGCGTCATGAGGAGCAAGTGGATTCGCGACGCTGCCATATCGGCGTCTTGATTATATTTATTGTAGTCGCCCCTGTGTTTTTACATTCTCCCAAATGCGCCCTGAATCCCATTCTCTGTGGTTTTCAAAATTCGCGGGTGAAAGAGAGAACGATCGATATAAGCGGCGACTATATTTTATGATGCTAATATTATTACGTTACGTCATACGGCTGGCATTGGCTGCTGCCCGCGAGATTTAAGTCCCGTACTGAAGTGGTTAAGGAGTATTTGATGGAGTTTGGAATGGTATGCAATAGGAGAAAGTTGGAGGTAAATGTAGGTAAAAGCAAAGTTATGAGATGTACAAGGTTAGAGGATGGCAGTGAGCTGGAAGTAAGTCTAAAAGGAGAGAGGCTGTAGGAAGTGGATAGCTTTAGGTATTTGGGGTCACATGTGGCAGGAAAGGGAGGAATGGAGGTGGAGGTAAATTGTAGATTGAGAAGCAAAGAAATGCCTGGAGGGTTGACCTTTTCACTCCGGGGCACATCGCACGTCTGGCAGCATTAGCTGCCCGACGTGCGATGTTGCGTCATAATAATCGCATTATAAAAAATAAAGTCAGTGCTCAATTGTTCGTTCTCTTTCACCCGTGAATTTTGATAACCATAGAAAATATGATGAAGCCAGTTTAGAGAGAATGGAGGTTACGTAGGTACGACTACAATAAATATAATCAAGACGCCGACGTCGGCATCATCACGTACCCACTTGCTCCTCATGACGCCTACGTAGGCGTCACCGTATGGAAGTGGTTAAAAAGTTATGAGAAATAGGCAACTGGGAATGGATGCAAAAAGGAGATTGTATGAAGGAGTGATTGTGCTCTCAGCACTGTATGGGGCAGATACTTGGAATTTAAGAGAAGCAGAGAGGAAAAGATTAAATGCATTTGAGATAAAATGTCTGAGAAGAATGGTTGGGGTTACTAGGTTGGAAAGAGTTGAGAAATGCAGAGGTGATGAGGAGAGGGGGAGTAGAAAAAGAGATGGCAGATAGGGCTGGTGAAAGATTATTAGGATAATTTGGGCACATGGAAAGAATGAGCGATGGAAGATTAGTAAAAGAGGTGTGAAAGGAAGAGGTGGAGGGAGTGCACTTGAAGGGACAACCGAGGATAAGATGGATGGATGGGGTGAAGGGGGCATTGAGAAAGAGGTGAATGTCTGTTGGGCAAGGAAGGGAAAAGGCAGGATATGGCATGATTGAAAAGTGATTGTGTATGGATGATACTGTCATGCAAGAAAGGGAGGGATGGAGGGTACGGGGTGCTTATATGTGAGAATAAACACCTTGTGAGATCGAAACCTTTATTGGTACTACGTTTCGCTTGTTACAGCTTTTTCAAGTACAGACATGACACACACTCTGAGCACATATAAGCCAACAGGGAAGGAACTGGGAGAGGTTCCCAGTTCTCCCAGTTCCTTCCCTGTTGGCTTATATGTGCTCAGAGTGTGTGTCATGTCTGTACTTGAAAAAGCTGTAACAAGCGAAACGTAGTACCAATAAAGGTTTCGATCTCACAAGGTGTTTATTCTCACAGTCTTGTCGGCTTTTGCCATTGTGATTCATCGTGCTTATATGTAAATGATATTTTGACACAGCCCGAAGGGATTTCTGTCTTATCTTTTTCTGCATGAAGGGACAGTGAGGGGGGTTGGTAATTCAGTGAAGTGGCCTTGCTGTGGATGTACTGTGTCTTGCTGCACTGCATTTGACCCAGAGCAGTTGGCAGATGCAGGAATGCCCCATCATCCATGAGAAGCTGAGATGGGAGAGGTGGAAAGGGTGGTGAAGGGAAATGAAATAGGTGGGAATAGGTATGTGACTCTGAATAACCTCCCTTATAAGGGGGGGAAAAGCTCTTGGTATATATATATATATATATATATATATATATATATGTATATATATATATTAATATATATATATATATATATATATATATATATATATATATATATACATATATATATATTGTTAGTAGTCCTAACCCCCTCTTTCTCTGCCCACGACATTTGACCTCTAAGGCCCACCAACGGAATCGCTCATGGGGCCAGCAGGATGACTAACCTGTGCTAGGGTCTGTCATACCTTCTATGTGAGTCAGCAGCCTGAGAATGCTTTTGTGCCCAACTTCCCTCGCCTCATACTTGACCTCACGGCAATTAGGAGCATGGGTCATGACCTGCCCATGTATATATAGGATGGACCAACACCAAAGATTCAGACCACTTTAGAGCATCATACATGAGCCTGGCTCACTGCTCCATGCTTTCTCACCTCCTCCCCTATCCCTGCAAGCAGATCGCCCAGGGACATGACTTGAAATACAGTTGTTACCTCCCTTGCTGTCTTGTTACCCTCACCTACTGGTGCCCAACATTCAATGCCAAATAAAACCAACACTCTACCCACCAGAGTTTGCCTCAACCAGCCTAACATATATATATTATATACATTATATATATGTATACTGTATATACAGTATACACACATGCAAAAATAGAGAAAACAAGGAGAAATCCCTTCAGACATGGAAATTTTTCCTTTTGCCTTCTCTATTTTTGTGTGAGGGGACAAGGAAGGAGAGGTCCCCATTTCAATGAAGCAGTTGGCCCTGTTGTATTTCTGTGCCTTGCCACACTGCTTCTGACCCAGGAAGTGGGCAGGGCATAAGGGTCACCATCCATAATGAGCTAAGATGAAAGGAAAATGGGTGAGGGATGGAAGTGGAATGTTACCTCTCTTTTAAGGGGGAAGGAGCCTATTGGTATATAGATATATACACACACACAATTAAGTAAATACACACATAAGGGAGAGCGACTGGAGGAAGAGGATAGTTTTAGATACTTGGGTGCAAAGGTGGCAGGAAAAGGTGGAGTGAAGGTGGAGGTAGAATGTAGATTGAGAGAAGCGAGTAAATGCCTTGGTGGTTTAAAGAGTGTAATGAGGAATAGACATTTGGGAATGGATGCAAAGAGGAGACTGTATGAAGGAGTGATTGTGCCAACAGCACTGTATGGGGCAGAAACGTGGAACATAAGAGAAGAAGAGAGAAGGAGTTTGAATGTGTTTGAGATGAGGTGTCTGAGAAGTATGGTGGGGGTTACTAGGCTAGATAGAGTGAGAAATGAGGAGGTGAGGAGAAGAACAGGGGTGGAAAGGGAGTTGGGAGATAGGGTTGATGAAAGAGTATTAGGATGGTTTGGAAACATGGAAAGAATGCATGAAGAAAGACTAGTAAAAGAGGTATGGAAGGCAGATGTGGAGGGAGTGAACATGAGGGGATGTCCTAGGATGAGGTGTCTTTGAGGAACAGGCGAATGTCTGTTGAGGAAGGACGGGAGAGGACAGATGACAGGGGTGAATGGAGAATGGTTGTATATGGATGATGCTGTGATGCATGTGTTGGAATGGGTGGGGGGATGGGGGGTGAGGTAGTATGTGTGAGAAAAATTTGACACAGCCTGAACGGATTTCTCCCCGTCTTCTCCTTTTATGCAAGGGGGGACAGAGAGGGGGGGTCACCGATTTAATGAAGCGGCTTTGCTGTGGATGTGCTGTGTCTTGTGACACTGCTTCTGACCCAGGGCAGTGGACAAGGTGCAGGGATGACCCGTCATCCAGGAGGTGCTAAGATAAGAGGGAGGGTGGAGGGGTGTGGAGTGTATTCAGGGATGGAATGGGTGGGAATGATTTTATGCCTTTTCCTTTTTGTCTACCTCCCTTGTAAGGGGGAAAAAGCCTTGGTATATGTATGTATGTACACACATACAGTGTATTTACCTAGTTTACCTTGTTGTATTATACGGGAAGGGGAGCTATGCTTGCAGTGACTGGTCTTTGTATCTCTCAGCATCTAGTTTGTTCTTAAATTCTTGTATGGTTTTTGCACACACTATTGTTTCATTCAATTTGTTCCAGACATCCACCATTCTGTGTGGAAAACTATTTTTTTCAGATCTTTTCTATAACTATCCTTTTTGAGTTTCTTTTCATGTCCTTTTGTTTATATTTTTATCCCACTTTAATAAGTCTTCTCTGTCAAGGACTTCCATGCCATTCATGATTCTGTAAATGGCCAATAGATCTCCTCTTTCTCTTCTTTGTTCCAGGGTTGATAGTTCCAGCTTAGACAATCTTTGCTCATATGTCAATTTTGAAAGTGTTGGGGCCATCTTTGTGTATTTACTTAGTTGTATTTTACAGGAAGGGGAGCTACACTCGTGGCATCCTGCCTTTGTATCTCGCAGTGTCTAGTTTGCTCTTAAATTCGTGAATGGTTTTTGCACACACTACTGTTTCATCCAGTTTGTTAAGTCCACTCTGTGTGGAAAACTGTTCTTCTTCAGATCTCTTCTATAACTATCTTTTTTGAGTTTCTTTCCATGTCCTCTTGTGTTTCTCTTGTCCCACTTTAACAAGTCCTCTCTATCAAGTATTTCTGTGCCCTTCATGATTCTATACATGGTCAGTAAGTTGCCTCTCTCTCTCTTCTTTGCTCCACAGTTGGTACCTCCAATTTAGCCAGTCTCTCTTCATATGACAAGTTTGAAAGTGCTGGAGCCATTTTTGTGGTTG
>NC_134818.1:26062178-26202178 GCF_046742065.1 Oratosquilla oratoria | reverse complement strand
TCATCCTTACAAGGGGGGTGGATAAAAAACAAAGGCATAAAATCCACTCCCACCCATTTCATTCCCACATACTCCCCTTCTTCCCTCATATCTTGGCTCCTCCTGGATGACAGGTCATCCTTGCATCTTGCCCACTGCCCTGGGTCAGAAGCAGTGTCACAAAACACAGCGCATCCACAGCAAGGCCACTTCATTTAATCAGCAACCCCCACTCTCCATCCCCTCATGCAGAAAAAGAGAAGATGGGGAGAAATCCCTTTGGGCTGCATCAAATTTTTTCCACACATACCCCCTCACCCCCTATCACCCACCCACTCCTTTCCATGCATCACAGCACCATCCATACACAACCATTCTCCATTCATCCCTATCTTCCGTCTTCTCCCATCCTTCCTCAACAGACATTCCCCTCTTTCCCAATGCCCCTTTTACCCCATCCATCCATCTCATCCTTGGTTGCCCCCTCATGTTCACTCCTTCCAACTCTGCCTTCCACACCTCTTTTACTAATTTTTCTTCACTCATAGAATAAACCATGGCTCATGGACCTTACCTTTCAGCTTGCTTTCCACCAAAGTCATTCTTTATTTTGTCGAGCACAGTTGTGCGTGGCAATAACTTATTTCCCTTCTTAGTGTCTGGGGTCTCAACTAAAACCACCATCCAATCAGTTACTCCATAAAAGCGTAGCTGGGTAAGCCAAGCTTGGATACTTTCTTTGACATTGTTCTTGTAAGCTTCAATATCCTGTCAATTCAGTAACCTTTATCAGAATTTTCAACCATACACATATTGTATTCAATAATATTTTTACATGAATTGATCATGAGATGTTTGAATATAACAATGGCCTTTCCTCTTGTAAGAGGGTAGCCAAGCCAAAATGTGCCTTAACTTTTCAATGGAGAAAAACAGATGGAGATAAAAACAATAAAAACTCAGGTACATACAGAACAATCAGTCCAAAAAGTATGAAAAATGGGCTGTCCAAGGATTGAACGTGGTATCTCTTTTAGAATACATTCTTCAGAATATGGTACAAAATCCACCTCTACATGGACACATCTGAAAAAAAGTTAATTATAGACTCACTGATAACACAATGAAATGATGGAGATAAAAACAAGGGAGTTTTGACATTAGTTATATCATGGAAGAAAACAGTGAAATGATATACAAACAAAAGAGAATCTAATAGGTACAGTCTATGCCAAAAAACATTTAAGGATTGAGTAACTATAAGTTCTACCATAGCTTCTCTCTTATGTAATGAGATAATCTAATCATAATAGCATACATATATACATGTACCAAGGGCATTTTCCCCCTTACAAGGGAGGTAGCCAATGTCAAAGGCATAAATCCATTCCCACTCACTTCATCTCCATATACTCCACTCCCATTCACCACCCATCACTCCCTTCATAATAGCAAAAACATAAATTGAATCATAAGGCAACAGATACCTTGAGGGTCGTCCATATGATCTCCTCCATTCAACTGACTCTTGTGGCAAAGATGATACAAGCCCAGCCTGAAGTCCTGAGAACAGCCCAGGGTCACCTGCATCTGCAAGATAAACAAATCACCATTGACAACAAGAATGACATGTTTATTAACCACTACATCTCTACATCTGATTATTAGCTTTCTACATTTTATTGCTTTCTCTCCAATCTTAAATGTGTTTTTAACTTACCAACAACCAGGTAATGATCTATTCTGCAGTCTACTCCTCATTAGCACCTTATATCCTGTATGTTCTCCATTTACTATAGTATGATCTATCTGATTCTCAATGTTTCCATTAGTAGATACTCATGTCTTTGAGAATTATCCCTATGTACAAACATACATACATATACCAAAGACTTTTCCCCCTTACATGGTTACCCTAATCACCATATTCACTTCTACAAAGGATGCCAGTCTTGTCATTTGAATTATCATTAAGACTCTTTCCACCTGAAATGGACTGGAAGTTTTCATTCTTTTTCCTATTTTGGCATTCATATATCCAAAAATAGCTAAGTTTTCATTCTTTTTCTTATTTTGGCATTCATATATCCAAAAATAGCTATAATATCTTGCTTGGGTATTATGTCAACAATCTTCTGAAGTAGTTCATAAAATTCATTCTTGGAGTTGTCATTAGCATTTTTTGTAGATGCACTACAAACCACTAAAGTCAGATTGAATCATCTAGCTCTGAGGAACATTTGCTGCTGATCAAATCTCCATCTGGGCTCTTTGTGCTGTCACAAAAAGACAAGTTCTTACTCCTTGGCAAATATTACCATCCCTGTCCTTACAGATCAGCTTATATCTTCCAATAACTATCTCTCCTTATCCTGTCTATTTTACTTTCTGTATTCCCAGGATATCAGTAATGTATTTCTCCAATTCTTCCACCATGTTATGGGCATTTCTTACATCATAAAAGTTTGTGTATTCCAAGTAGCTATTTTTAGGGTCTTGTTCCACTTCCATTGTCCATTAAATGTCACCAGGTCATGAGCTGAAAGACCACCCACATTCCAAGACTTTCTCCTGGGTAGATTTACTGACCCTATATCAGTATATTCCCAACTCTCCCACTTTTATCAATGCTTGAGCAACATACAGACTTCATATGATTTCCAAGTATCAACAAAAGGCAACTTCCAATGGTCCCTTCCCAATCTATATATTTGCAGGCAAGAAAGCCTATTAGTAGGTACGGGCACAAAATTTTCATATTTTCTAACCCTTAAATTATTGTTGCATATGAAAGGCAATTTTATTAGAAACGAAATGCCTTTTAAATTTTTTAAATAGCTTGAAAAATAAGGGAGATACGATTTTTTAAATTATTTTTTTAGACCGCATTTTTGGCTAGACTTTACCATAACTAAATGTTAGAATTAAGGGTGGTAACTTGTAAAGATTTTGGTAAAGAAATAAATATTAACTCTAAACCACTGGTCCAATTTTATCAAATTCGGAATACTTGAGTTTAATGGATCAACAAATCACGTGAGCATGTCAAAAATAATGTGAGACATCTCCATCACACCATATTTGCCTTTTCATGGCAACCATGAGGTTGTCAATTTTCAGATTATCATCAATAAAATCCAAACCACTGGCCTAATTGACATGCAACTTGGCATGTGAAGGATTTATGGGTCAATAAACCACCTGAGCATGTCAATAACATTGCAGGACCTTCTTCTTATACCATTCTTAGTAACACCTATCATGTTGCCATGGCAACTGTTGTCAATTTAGAAATAATCAATAAAATCCAAATCACTGGCCCAATTGACATGCAACTTGGCATGTGAAGGTTTTATGGGTCAACAAATCACCTGAGCATGTCATTAACATTGCAGGACCTTCTTCTTATACCATTCTTACTAACACCTATCATGTTGCCATGGCAACTGTTGTCAATTTAGAAATAATCAATAAAATCCAAACCACTGGCCCAATTGACATGCACCTTGGCATGTGAAGGTTTTATGGGTCAACAAATCACCTGAGCATGTCATTAACATTGCAGAACCTTCTTCTTATACCATTCTTACTAACACCTATCATGTTGCCATGGAAACTGTTGTCAATTTAGAAATAATCAATAAAATCCAAATCACTGGCCCAATTAACATGCAACTTGGCATGTGAAGGTTTTATGGGTCAATAAATCACCTGAGCATGTCAATAATATTGCAGGACCTTCTTATACCATTCTTACTAACACCTATCATGTTGCCATGGCAACTGTTGTCAATTTAGAAATAATCAATAAAATCCAAACTGCTGGCCCAATTGACATGCAACTTGGCATGTGAAGGTTTTATCATAAAGCCCGATTCTTCAAAAGCAAACAAATATTAGCCAATTCAAACACAAATTTGGTTATCAACCTCGGCAAATTAGTTTTCCGAGTAAAAATATTATGGTAAGGCACCAAGAAACCAATATCTTAATGTAAGAAAACTGTTTTTTAACCTACTTTCTCCTGGATATGAGCAGCTCAAGATCGTTGGGTATTATACACTTGGTGATTTGTTGACCCAAAAACCTTCACATGTCAAGTAACATGTCAATTGGGCCAGTGGTTGGGATTTTATTGATTATTTCTGAATTGACAATACTTGCCATGGCAACATGATAGGTGTTAGTAAGAATGGTATAAGAAGAAGGTCCTGCAATGTTAATGACATGCTCAGGTGATTTATTGACCCATAAAATTTATGGGTCAATAAATCACCTGAGCATGTCATTAATATTGCAGGACCTTCTTCTTATACCATTCTTACTAACACCTATCATGTTGTCATGGCAACTGTTGTCAATTCAGAAATAATCAATAAAATCCAAACCACTGGCCCAATTGACATGCAACTTGGTTGATTGATTGATTTATGAAATTTTTGGCTTGAAGGCCAAGCGCCGGAGCCGGTAGGCCATTCAGCGCACATGCAACTTGGCATGTGAAGGTTTTTGGGTCAACAAATCACCAAGTGTATAATACCCAACGATCTTGAGCTGCTCATATCCGGGAGAAAATAGGTTAAAAACAGTTTTCTTACTTTAAAATATTGTTTTCTTGGTGCCTTACCTTAATATTTTTACTCGAAAAACTAATTTGCCAAGGTTGATAACCAAATTTGCGTTTGAATCAGTGAATATTTGTTTGGTTTTGAAGAATCAGGCATACATTTTCACAACAACAAGATAATTTGAATATCCTGTGCATGCACTGAATGCTCAAAGCATTCAAACTAAGCCAAGCAAAATCCAATGGGTCGCAAAATATGGCGTTGTAAACAGTACCAGTGCGATGGTGGCGCCGCGCTTGTTTTCGCGCGTATCTACTACTAGGCAAGATAATCAGATATGCAGCTAATGAATTAGCAAAGAGAAAGGTGATTCAATACTTACACTACATTAACATTTACTTGTCACCACTGCACTCTACAGCTGACATTTTATATCACCACAAATACTTGTAACTTGTCTTGGAAAACTTCATCATGATATATATAAAGCAAATGAATAAATATTGGTTAACAAATATCTAAATGACTACTAAATTATATTTTAATGATCAATGTAATCTCTACACTAGTCACTACTGCCTACTGCTATACATGACATGATTATGAACAGCAGCTTTTCTATTTATGAAACATACGATACATATAAATTCAGTCACTATTCAAGGCTACCTCATATATCATAGCATTTCCATACTTACAGGTGACAATGGGGCGTCTACTCATTACTCGAGAAAGTGAATTTCCCTTACAATACTTTACTGTCAATGTTATTGCTAGAAGAGTACACCCTCTTTCTTTGCTGACCTATTCGTTGTGTTCGAAAGAGGTGAAAATATTATTGATAGTGTTATTGACCTTATTCTACACCGTATAACAATAACACAGCATGAATGAAGTAATTTTATAATTAATTAACAATCAATATTCATATGTTTTATTTTTATAGGTAACGAATTATGTGTTAGGTTTTATTATAAGACATATTTGCGGTAGTAAAATCGAACAATGTTTATTAATGCATCTGATAAATATAAAAATACATGAAAACTTAGTGTTTATTACTGAAAAATATTAATATATACAGTTAATGAATCCATCTATGCTGAAATAAAATCTAATTTTCACAATTATATTTTTATTATATACCAGATGCCTTGTAAACAATCAAAACCAGTTTACTGCAATACTCAGAAAGTTCAATCTGAATTGTTTACAGTGTACACCAAAGTCAGGTAGTGATATCATTTAATAGATTACTCAGGGAGGAGACGCGTGAATTGAATATTTTCCATTATTCAATATGTAAAGTAATTTATTTTGGAAGTCCTGGAAACTGACATTTGCATACGTCTAAACTCAAGATTCCCATCACCTGTCAATCTCTTACACTTACCCTTAGATACACATAGATGATTTCTGTCGGTGATCGACGCAGCTAGACTGGGATCCCACTGTGACCAGGGAACTCCCTCACATTAATGGTTCAATCGATCAGCCGGTTGGCGTTGGGGCTGGTGTATCATGGTGTTGGTGGCTGGTCTGGTATTTTGGCCAACCATATATCCAGATGTTTTTTGAAGGTGTCTGTAGACACCCCTGTAATGTTTCTCAGTCTGTACGGGATGCAGTTAAACAATCTTGGCCCACTGAACGAGAAGCTGTTGCGTATTCTGGACCTGATGCTTAATGTTGATCCAGGAGTAGTCCTCACATAGCACAACCTCCCTCTTCTTTGGTGGACTGTTTCTTCAATGCAGGTATTGGGCACCCTCTTCTCTAACACCTTCCAGGTGTAGATGATGATATAGCATTCCCTGCGCCGTTGGAGAGAAAACAGCTGCAACTCCTTCAGCCTCTTCCAGTAATTCAGTTCCTGGAGCCCATGTATTTTGCTAGTGAAAGTCCTTTGGTGCCCTTCAATCTCAGTAATTTCTGATATTTTCTGGGGAGACCAAAGTTGGCAGCAGTATTCTAGGTGTGGTAGAACTAATGCTTTCCACAGGGTTAGCATACACCTTGTACTTCTTGTGTGGAAGGTACATAGGATCCACCCTGATAGATGCCTTGCTTTTAAAGGTCAGATATCAACAGATATACCATTCGCTAAAAATCATCGTATTGCTCGAAAAAGTACTTTTTAAAAGCATACAAATAAAGTTTTTACCTATTACAGAAGAATTTATTCAGAAAATTCACTTTTAATTGCGCCTCGCATACCACTTTTCCGAAGTCTAGATATTCAGAATAACAATATTGTTTGTTTGGCAACTGTGACATCACGAACGCGGAATTCCCCGAACCTTTCCCGAAGCGCACGGGCGGAATGTTTCGAATAGCAGACGACGCAGTGAAATGAAGACAAAACTGTTTTTTGCCAAATTTGATAAGATGTAGATAGTGGAATTATATAGAATACTGTCAGTATGTTTTTTTTATGTACATTAAACTGTAAATACAAAAAGTTATTGAAGTCTTGATATCTGACCTTTAAAGGTCAGATATCAAGACTTCAATAACTTTTTGTATTTACAGTTTAATTTACATAGAAAAACATACTGACAGTATTCTATATAATTCCACTATCTACATCTTATCAAATTTGGCAAAAATCAGTTTTATCTTCATTTCATTGCGTCGTCTGCTATTCAAAACATCCCGCCCGTGCGCTTCGGGAAAGGTTCGGGGAATTCCGCGTTCGTGACGTCACAGTTGCCAAACAAACAATATTGTTATTCTGAATATCTAGACTTCGGAAAAGTGGTATGCGAGGCGCAATTAAAAGTGAATTTTCTGAATAAATTCTTCTGTAATAGGTAAAAACTTTATTTGTATGCTTTTAAAAAGTACTTTTTCGATGATTTTTAGTGAATGGTATATCTGTTGATATCTGACCTTTAATGTTGTTTAATTAATGTGATGGTAGAAGGAGGCGTCACTGCTCATACTCACTCCCAGATCTTTCACTATGTCCTTAGCAATGATTTCTTGTTGGCCACATAAATGCTATTTGCATATTTTTGTTCATAGG
Source organism: Oratosquilla oratoria (assembly GCF_046742065.1). Lineage (NCBI taxonomy): Eukaryota > Metazoa > Arthropoda > Malacostraca > Stomatopoda > Squillidae > Oratosquilla > Oratosquilla oratoria. The sequence goes on along the minus strand of NC_134818.1, from coordinate 26,194,603 downwards.
TGCAAACGAAGATTATGTATTTACAAGTACCCAGCCAAAGTCCAATTTATCACCTAACCTAAATTAACCTGCCTTAACCCAACACAACAAAACTTAACCAACCAGAACCTTACTTAGACTTATTAAAAATTCCATAAACCCACATGAAACACATGAAACTTACTTTGTCCAATAGCTCCTAACCTAACCCAGTCTAATCTAATCTAACAATTCCCTAGAAAAATATAGATCATTGAAATGAAAATAAAGTATATTATTAGAACAGAAGATGTAATTGATCTTAATTATTATTATTATTTTTTTTTTTTTTTGCAAGTAAGATTTTTACTATACTTCAGTATTGCTATACCATACCAAATCTATCAGTATGGCTCATGTGTCTGGAATTAGGAGTCATCAATCTTCAGCCTTCTAGACTATACAAATTCCAGAAAAAAGAGAACTGTTGTATTCTTGGTTGCAGAGTCATAAGAACCAACACATACCTCAAAGCCAGCTTTGTCAATGCTACTAACCATATTGAAGTCACCCAAAATAATAAGTGTCCTGTGGCAGACACTAATCAACTGTATAGCCAAGTTTGGTATAGATTATATCCTTCTCTTTAGGTTCATATGCCTTGGTAAGTACTGTGATAAGAGAGATAAACCCCAAGGTATGATTCAACTTTAGTATAATACATTCATTAGCTAGAGTAAATCTGGTGAAGGAAGGCTGTAGTTGGTTAGGTATGCCTATAAGTATCCCTCCCCCAACCCTGAGGTGGGCCCCATTATTGTGGCCAAACCAGTAATGGATGTAATCCTTACTGTGGATATCACCAGTGCTTGACCTCCTCATCTCAGAGCCTTGATATCAATTCTGAGCCTTTTGTGCTCAGATGATATATAAGGTAGTTGTTTTTAGAAAGAATGCTCAAGGTGGCTACAAAGAGCCCATTAGTTCACCCCAGACCCCCCCAACAACCTGTATAATGGTTTTGATAGATTTGACTTGAATAAGTTAGAAGTCTATCCCTCCAGAAATACTGCTAGTATGTCTGGATGCCATATACCTATATAGTATGTTCTCACTATGACTCACCATAGAACCCAGCAAGTAGCAACTCAACATTGAGTTTATAAACCAGCAGTCCATGGGGTAATGGGAAAGATTACACACCTTGGCACTGTAGGGGACAACTGGAGACTATGCAGCATTGACCCAAGCATTAGCTGCTAAGCTCAGTGTGTGTGTGTATTTACCTAGTTGTATTTACCTAGTTGTATTTTACGGGAAGGGGAGCTATGCTCGTGGGGTCCCGTCTTCATATCTCATTTTATCTAAACTATTTTTAAATTCATGTATTGTTTTTGCACACACCACTTTCTCATCTAACTTGTTCCAACTGTCTATTACTCTGTGAGGAAAGCTGTTCTTTTTCAAATCTCTTCTATAGCTGTCTTTTTTTATTTTCTTTCCGTGTCCTCATGTATTTCTGTCATCCCATTTTATCAGATTCTCTCTATCAGTAATTTCTATGCCTTTCATGATTCTGTAAATAGCTATCAAATCTCCTCTCTCTCTTCTTTGCTCTAGTGTCTGTAGTTTAAGTTTTTGTAGTCTCTCTTCATATGATAGTTTTGAGAGTGTTGGTGCCAGTTTTGTGATTGCTCTTTGTATTCTTTCAAGTTTTTTTATACATTTTTTTGTACTTGGTGACCATATCGTTGCTGCATATTCCAATCTTGGTCTTATCAGGGTGATTAGGATTTTCCTCACCATTTCTTCATCCAGGTATGTAAATGCCACTTTGATTGTTCTTATTAAATTATAAGTTTCTCCAAAAATCTTATTTATATGTTTCTCAGGTGACATATTATTCATAACAATGACTCCCAGGTCCTTCTCATTTTCTACTTTTTTTATTCCTTCCTCTCCCAAATTATATGATCCTGTTATTCTGTTTTTGCTTTTTCCAAATTCCATTATACTACACTTTTTTGTATTGAACTCCATCTCCCACTTCCTACTCCATTCTTGTACTTTATTTAGATCTCTCTGTAGTGATTCACAATCTTCTTCAGTTTTCACTCTTTTCAGTAGTTTTGCATCATCTGCAAAGAAGCTCATATAGCTTTCAATTCCTTCATCCATATCATTAATATATATAGCAAACATTATTGGGGCCAGAACTGTTCCCTGCGGGACACCGCTTATTACTTCATTCCATTTTGAGTGCTGATCTCTTATCACTACTCTCATTTTTCTTTCTTGCAAAAAGTCTTCCATCCAATTTAGCAATTTACCTTGTATTCCTCCTTCATATTCTAATTTCTTAAGCAACTTCTTATGTGGTACTTTGTCAAAAGCTTTTTTTAGGTCTAGAAATGCACAATCAGCCCATCCATCTCTTTCTTGTATTATATCTATTAGCCTTGAATAGAAACATATTAAATTGGTGACGCATGATCGTCCTTGTCTGAATCCAAATTGCCTTGGATTTAGTACGTTGTTTTTTTCCAAGTATTTTACCCATCTACTTTTGATAATTCTTTCACAAATTTTTGCTATTGTACTTGTTAGAGAGACTGGTCTATAGTTGGTAGGTTCTTCTTTATTTCCTCCTTTATATATAGGTACTATATTTGCTTTTTTCCAATCTTCTGGAACTTTTCCTTCTTTTAAGGAACTGCTTATTATGCTATGTATTTTGTCTGCCAGTTCATTCCTGCATTCTTTCAGAATCCAGTTTGCTATTTCATCTGGCCCATGCGATTTTCTGACATCAAAATTACCCAAGTGTGTCAATATTTCATTCTTTGTTACTTCTATTTCTTCCATAGGGGGGACTTTTTCTTTCCACTCAATCTCTTCAGGTTGTATATTTTCCCTTGTAAACACTGATTTAAAATGTTTGTTCATAATTTCTGCCATTTCCATTTCCTCAGTGTATTCAACTCCTCCTTGTCTTAATTTCTCCAAGTCTTGTTTGTTTTTCAGTTTATTGTTTACAAATCTGTAGAATAGTTTTGGTTGATCTTTACACTTTTCTATAACATCTTTTTCATATTTTCTTTTTTCCTCTCTGCGCTTTTGTACATATTCATTTCTATAACCAGTATATATTTTCCATTTTTCAGGTCTTCTGTCTTTTTTCCATCTGGTCCAGGCTTTGTCTCTTTTGTCTTTTAACTCCCTACAACTTTTGTTGTACCAGCATTTTACATATTCTTTTTCTTGTTTTTGTCTTGGGACATACTTTTCAACTCCTTTTTTGTAATTTTTTGTCAAAATATTCCATTTCTCTTCCACTGTTGTTTCTTCTTTGTATATTTCTTCCCAGTTTTCTTGTTGGAAGAATTCTCTTATTTTATCAAAGTTTGTTTTTTCATACATCATTCTTCCTTTTCTATATTGTTCATTTCTTTTCATATATTTTTCTTCATTAAGTTCCAGTTCAATCAATATGTGGTCACTTTTACCTATTGGTGTTTTATATTCAATCTTGTCCACTATTCTAGGTTCAGATGTAATTATTAAGTCTAGCCTCGATGGTTCTTCTTCATTTCTATACCTAGTGTTCTCTTGTATCCATTGTGTCATTGAATGGTCAGTAATCATCTCAAGTAGAGCATTTCCCCATGAGTCATCACCACTCTTTACTGTCATTTCTTCCCAGCAGATTTCTTTGCAATTAAAGTTGCCCATCATAACTATTCTTCCTCCGTCTTCCATTATTTTAGTTAATGCTATCTTTGTGTCCTCTAACATACTTTTATATTCACTCTCCTCCCATGAGGCTGTTTTCGGAGGCACATAATTGATCACAAATTTTCTGCTCTTCTTATCTCTGTCTTCCACTTCTATCATAATCATCTCTACTGTATTCTTTCCATATATGACACGTTTCACGTTTATATCCTTCTTAGTCAGGAACATAACTCCACCCCCTTGCTTTTTCTCTCTGTTTCTAATCCAATAATTGTATGCATCATGTCCTACACTGTTGGGTGGTAGTGGGCCTTTTAATTTTGTTTCTACAATTCCCATTATGTCCGGTTCTTTTTCTGTCAAATAATCATTCAGCTCATTCAATTCTGTTATTAATCCATCTATATTTGTGTAAGACACTCTTAGTTTTCTGCCACTTCCATTGTGTTCTCTGTTTCCCTTATGTTTTTCTTTTGTATGTCGAACTTCCTTAGTTTCATGTTCACTACTCTCCAATAGAATCTCTCTTTCTCTGACTCCGTTCTGTTCTCGTTTTTTGCCTTAGCTTCTAGTCTTTTCTGCTTTTCTTCCTCTCTTTCCTCTTTATTCATTTCTCTTTTTATCCATATCTTTTTGTATTGTTCACTTGTTGCTATTTTCCCTGTTTTGGATAAGATATTCTCTGCCGTTGTTTGTGACTTGAATTTAATCTTAATTGGTCTGGTCTTGTCTGTGCTATACTTTCCGAGTCTAAATTTCTCTTCGATTTGTTTCATAATTTCTGGTTCATCTTCTTGAACTGATTCTAGTAATTGGCTTACTTTTTCATTTTCCTCTTTGATTCTTGTGGTTCTATCTGTGTTGTGTTTCTCTTCCATTCCTAATATAATTATACATTTCTTCTTGTCTGCTAAATCCCTTACTATATTCTCCTTTTGTCTCATCACTTTAATAACTGAGTCTTCAGTATGTTCTTTCAATTGCTGTTTGACTATGTCAGTGAATGAAACCTTATTTCCTTCTTGGGTTTTCTTCCAATTTTTACTTTCTTTAGCTATCGTTTCTCTGTTTTCTTTACTGATGAAATTTAACACAAGTAAATGCAAGGTTATGGACATAGATAAAGATAACAGTTAGTACAATTACAAGTTATTTGGAAATTCGTTAACAAAAGTGGATAATGAAAAGGATCTCGGCATAATTATCAGTAACAATCTTAAATCATCTAAGCAGTGTATTTCAGCCTCTTGAGAAAGCAAATAAGATTCTAGGACTGATTGCACAATCTTTTGACTTCAAAAGTCCATCTCTCATTGACAACCTATATAAATCATTAGTTCGTCCACATTTGTAATAAGCTCTTTCCGTATGGTCACCGAATCTCATTAAAGACATTGACAGATTGGAAAAAGTACAACAGCAAGCCACAAAATTAAATCCAAATATCAAAGATAAATCATACAAAAATTGACTAAAACATATGAATCTGTTTTCCTTAAAAAAGTATAGACTCAGAGGTGACTTGATACAGGTCTTTAAGATTCTAAAGGGAATTAACAACATCAAAAGTGACAAAATTTTCACACTGAATGAGAATCCGACAAGAAATAAGTCTCAAACTGTCAGGAATTAATTTGGAAATGGGTAGAAACAACTTCAACTGTGTAGTTAATGAATGGAATAAACTTCCTGCAGAGGCAATGTAGTTTGGTTCAAAGCTTTAAGATTCATTTAGATAAACACCTAAGCAAGATGCAGTAATGACTGCCATTTATTTTATATTATTTGTTATTGTCTGTTAATTATTATTTGCTTGATTTTCATTTATTATTAGTTATCTATCAATTTATTATTATTTACTATTTACCTGTTTGTTTATTATTTAACTATACCTATGCATTTATTTATTCTATTTATTATTATTTATATTATAATTCTTATTTATTCATATATTATATATTTTTTGCATCTGACCTAGTTATGGACCAAAAGGTCTCCTGTTGGCATGCTCTGCCTTTATAATCCTTTGTAATCATTTGTAACACTCCATTGGCCCTTGAGTCACTCATGAGGTTCCCCACCAAGGTTGGAGGTGTCAACAGTATAATGAGTCATGCTCCAGTATAGCTAAGTAACCCATACATTTATCCAAGTGTACACATGAAGTACCTACAACTCCTTTTTAAATTTCCAAATTATCTCCTTCATAAAGTTTTTCATTGATTTGCTCTGAAAAATGTTAAATCCTATTGTATTAATTTCTTACTTGAGTTGGGGGGAGATAGGGATGAGTGGAGAGGGGCTGTGTATTGATGATACTGTTATGCAAGAAAGGGATGGGGGGGAGTAGGGGATGCTTATATGTGAATAATATTTTGATGCAGCCCAAAGCGATTACTCCCCATTCTCTTTTTCTGCATAAGGGGAGGGAGAGGGGTGGGTGGGTCACTGATTAAGTGAAGCAGCCTTGATGTGGATGTACTGTGTCTTTCTTGCTGCAAATCTTCTGAGCCAATGCAGTGGACACGATACAAGAATGACCCATCATCCATGAGGAGCTAAGATGAGAGGGAGGAAAGGGTGGTGGAAGGGAGTGGGTATATGCCTTTGACATGGCTACCTCCCTTATAAGGGGGAAAAAGCCCTTAGTATATATGAGTAGATAGTATTAATTTTTTGTCATTTTCGTATGTTAATGCTTGATCACTTTTATACCTAATGTATCATCTGCACCAGATAACTGATAATTTTTTTATCATGTACATTCTTATTCTGCATCCTCATCTTAATATGAAAGCTTATGGGCATTTTATACATATTACACATGCACATATTACTCTGTTCAGCACTGGCATGAGAATAAGTGAGTAATCAGTTTCGTCCAGAAATCTGGTGTTGTAAGTCACTGACACTGAGAGCTGCCCAAGAAAAGCATCATATTTTACAGATACATAAAGAACATTGTTATATAAAATGTTGTTCTAATCACTTACCATATTACTTACAGTCATGTCACCTGAACCTGTGAGAGGAAGTGGTGGTAATGATATAAATGAGCATTCAACTGTTCCGGGAGGCTTTACTGGACCACATTTATCTTCAAGTGAAGATGAAAATGATATCATTGATATCAACAATGCTCCTAATGGATATATTCCTCTGCCACAACATCTTGACCAAGAGGTAAACTTGAAAAAATGGAATTTATACTCCTATCCTTGCCCAAGCTGCCCCAATTTGAGTTATAGATTGCTCTGAAGAATTGCATGAGCAAACTGCACCAGTAATTTTATTTATTTTATTTTTTCTTCCTTTCTCTTTTTCCTTTCTTTTTATGGTGGAGTAACATGTTTGGAAAATTAAGCACAGTTGGCCACATCACCACAAGTGGTAACCTGAACATAGGCATACCAATGTCACTATCTGCTGTAGTAATGATTTATCTACTGGGATGGAGAAGTTTGGTGTAGTATAGAACTTGGCGATCTGTTAAATAGTGCATGTTTTTAGTTTTAGTATACTGGGTTGCAGTGGTGGGCAGTCTGTCAGAATTGATGAAAGGTCCGTCAGTCTATCACTGATGGACTCCCTTTTCACTGGCAGACTAACAACTGACGGAAACTTTGAAACACTGAGGGAATAAGCACCGAAGGAAGCGATTTTTGGCCATCACCTGAACCGTCACTAACCCAAAAAGCAAAGACGATCTTCAGCAAATAATGTTTTGTAGCACACGTTGGTGCATTAGCTCCATCCACACTACAGAAATTTCTGTGTGACCATGCTCTATCATATCAGTAGCCTGCTGGCTTTCATAATTAAAGGTTGTCTGTCATGAGCTCTCCGCTTCTGCGGTGCAGTTTTAACTTGTTTCAAAAGTTTCAATTTGTTACAAAAGAAATTTCTGTAGTGTGGATGGGGCTTCAGTATTCCAACCCACGTGTGATCAAGTGAAGTAACATTGTTTAAATTGTTTTTCACCGCATTTCTCTCAACTTTTATAGATCATGGATAGATATCTTAGCAGAGACAGGAGCAGGAGTGTGTCTACAGATAGTGATAGACCTGATAGTAGGAAATTTCTGAATATACAAGAGTTACTGTATTTTTCGGACCATAAGGCGCAGGCAAAATCCTTAAAATCGGCCAAAATCGGGTGGTGTGCCTTATCGTGAGGTGCACCTTATGTGTGGCTTCAGTGCAAAAAAATGCCTCGGACAGTGATGTACTATTTTGACACGTTTCGTAGCTAGCCAGCCAACGGCGACAGTGCATAGGCCTAGCAAAAGTTACAACCAAGTTATAACCAAGATACATGTATCTTGACAAGAAAATTGCGAAAACTTCGACATTTTTCGAGTCCATGCCACCGCATTCATTCACGCTATCATGGCTATGACTTGATAGCGTCCACAACACAGACCGCCATTTTGCATTGGTCTAGTCTCACTCCACTCCGACTGTAGTCATTTGGGTATTTTTTTAGTTTCGACCATGGGCGCAATATAGCAATAGAAAATTAATTATTAATTTTGTAAATTAAAATGTATCAACGTAATATGCAATTTTGTGGGTGGAAATGAAAATAAAAAATACCTTGCTACAAGCAAATATGCTAATCAACGAAATCGGTAGCATAGGATTGGGACGCCATCTTGTCGTCTGTCAGTTGATGGCCTCGGAACTTCCGACAGTACCTCGCCAGGTACATTTTCTTGAAGGAATGTTATGGAGCGGAGATACATGCATTCCTTCAAGCTGCAAGAACTTTGTATACCCCGCAAGCTGAGAGAGTGGTTGAAAAGCCCACCAATGTCTCTCACGAGGACGACAACGAGGACGAGCCGGATGACATTTAATTTGCAGGTAATGATTTATTAAACACAGGTTAGGTTAGACGAATTTATCATCCTTTCATTTCTTCGACGTCGGCATCTATCATAACAAACATGGCATACCATTCGTCCAACACGACTTTGTTACTTACGAAATCTATTTTAGCACTTTTTTTGTTTTTTTTATTTCCGCTCACAAAATTGCATATTACATTGATACATTATAATTTCCAAAATTAATGATTAATTTTCTATTGCTATATTGCACCCATGGTCGAAACTAAAAATTTACCACCGTCATTTGTAATATATCTTGTGAATAGAGAATTCTGGGAATAAAACTGCTAATGTTGGTTTTATTTCCCACAATTCCCGTAACGTGTTTATGTTGTTTTTTTAGGGGTATTGGCAGGGCAGACCATCCATGGAGGTGGTCTGATTTCACTGACCAAAATAAAACAATATATCATTTATTTTTGTAATTTTGCTAAATCCCAACCGATTTTTCTCATTCAACAACGAAAATGTTCAGATCTGAATGCGCTCACATTTGCATGATTATCCGATGACGAGACCAGGTGCGCCTTATGTAAGGATGGGGAATAGCAAATTACGGGTGCACCTTATGGTCCGAAAAATACAGTACAGTATGTTTCCTCATAAATTTGCTAAACAAATTCAGCAGGAAAACCCTAGGTTATTAGGTGGTGTGTCTCTTTGCACAGTGCAATGCTGCTCCCCCCACCATCCTTGAAACATAACAACCAGCATTGCACTGAACGCACTGTAACTTCTGCATTTTCAGAGATTTCCTTCACAGAATGCCCTGCCCTAAACAGGGCCACAATAGCTGCAATCTTGTCACATTTTATTTCGTGTCCACTACCCATAGCCAGCAACACAGACACCAAACCACTGAGAATTTATGTAAAATTGAAGGCAAAGTGTGGAGCTCCAGAAACGTAATCCTCCCCCTGTCGGATCTCAAACAGCACTGAACCTGGAAACACCGTGTGCCCCGGTGGCAGCCAGCCTTGGTCTTGTTGCCAGGCCTACAAATATATATATGCCTCGTTTGGAATGTTGAGGGCAAGGGACTTCCAATTTGTGGCATAAGTATTGACCTCAGCATTATTACATCCAAACTTATGGTGGCTATGGTAAATGAATAAAATTGTGTGCTGTTACTGTAAAAAATATTTTTACTGATGGTCCTAAAATAGTGGTGATGAACTGTAATTTAGTGATGATTGAAGTGTGGTTAAAATAACGATGATGGAGTAACAGACTGGGCCAACCTGAAATAATGATGACGGACTGGAGGGCCAGCCACTGGTGAATGATGAATGATGGACCAGCAAAATTTACTGATGTGCCCACCACTGCTGGGTTGTAGCTGTACTCGTGGGGTTACATTTCTATAGCTCTATTTATCAAAATTTGGCTTAAGCCCCGTCCATATGGAGCATTTTGATGTGCAATGTATTGAAGCGACAAGTTGAAAAACGTGACTTACTACTCGTCACAGCATCATGAAAGCAGTCATGGCGTGAAGCCATTTTAAATTGCTGAGCAGTGTGTCAATGACAGTTGAAGGTAGAGGATGCACGTGCTCTCTCTCCTGCTCTGCTCTTCTATTTTCATACAATGGCACAAGCAACTTCTGCAAAGCCGTTCGAGTGGACGAAGACTATTACATTACATTTCATTGAGCTACTAAAGCAGCACCCAGCCATTTGGAATATCAAGTGCAAAGAATATAAGATGAGAAATATCAAGAGTATAAGCATCAAAATTCTAAAAGCTGACTTATCTTCTTTTGCAAAATGTAATTGCGGAATGAAGACATTACCAAAAAACTTCATACACTGAAAACACATTTTCACAGGGAAATGACTGCCATCAATACATCAAAGAAGTCTGGTGCTGACATGAAAGATATATACATTCCAAAGCTATGGTGCTTTAATGATTTACTTTTCCTTGCTGAGGGAGAAATCATACATGCCTCAACTTCTAGTTTAGATGTAGAAACTACTGAAAACCTTCAACAATTAAGTTGATAATTCATATGTGTATACATAAGCATGACCATAATTTATATACTAAACATGTATATGCCAAACAAATTATTATTTCTCTCTCTCTCTTTCTCCTCTCTCTCCTCTCTCTCCTCTCTTTCCTCTCTTTCCCTCTCCCTCTCTCCCTCTCCATCTCTCTCTCTCTCTCTCTCTCTCTCTCTCTCTCATTCTCTCTTGGGGGGGGGCATGTATGTGCATCCACTTAAACACTCAACAAGTAAGTTCATAATTTTATTATAAGTACATTAGCATAAATCAGATTTATATACAAATTAAAATATCCCTATGAAATATTTTAATCTCTCTCTCTCTCTCTCTCTCTCTCTCTCTCTCTCTCTCTCTCTCTCTCTCTCTCTCTCTCTCTCTCTCTCTCTCTCTCATATATTCAACACATACATTGATACCAAGGAACAGTTCCTTCCTCATTGAAGTAGTCCATAAACTCTTTCCTGATGTCTTTTGCCTTATTTGTAGGATGTCTCTGTACTCGATCCAAAGGCAGAAGCTGCCTGTTATCATGCCATGCCCCTGGTGTTACTACTCCATCATCAATATTCTCATTGTCAAAGCTACCCACAGGTGTATAGGTTGATGTGTGTTCCCAGTGCAAGAAATTGTGCAGGGCCATGCAAGCAAGAACGATTTTCTCCAACTTTTGAGGGGACAAATTTATTGCACTTAGAACACAAAATTTATTTGGCATAATGCCAAATGCGTTTTCAACAACTCGATCACCAACGAAGATGTATGGCAATATTCTGTGGCTGTCACTCAGCTGCTCATCTGAAGGAAGCCCTATTGTTCCTTCTTGTAGGCGTGCACACAGGCTTGAGTTTGCCCACACCACCACCATCTGAAACTCTCCCATTTGTTCCTACATCTACATAGATTCACCTTGGTCTGTGGATCACGTGTTGGAATTGTGATCAACAGCTATTTCCCTCACGGAAGAGAGCTCAGAGCTCGTATGACCGATCTATGGGTAATGCTTTGACCTTACATGCACACACCCCCAACTCCCCGCCCACGAGAGTTGGAGTAAAGACTTGAAGCGCAGCGATACTGAAATTATTTTCAGCCCTGGGCAGGATTCAAACCCGGACCGCCGTAGTGACAGTTTGGGACTCTACCAACCGCGCCACCGAGTCGTATATAGAGGAACTCGTAATTTGCATTCACTACAGCCATAAGAACTATACTGTGCAAACCCTTGTAGTTGAAGTAGTAGGAACCACTCTCTTCTGGAGGCTGTATTGTGATGTGTTTCCCATCTACCACTCCAACACAGTGCGGGAAATTCCATTTTTTGAAGCATTTCGCCACTGCCTTCCACTCATCAGGAGTTGTTGGCATCTGTAAAGAAAATGTAAGAAAAATAAACTTCATTCTTTCCTTGTACATGTAGGTAAATTTTTAATACATATACCAAAGGCTTTTCCCCCCTTACAAGGAAGGTAGCCAAAAAGAAAAAGGCATAAAAACCATTCCCACCCATTCCATCCCTAATGCACTCCACTCCCCCCCCCTCCCTCTTATCATGGCACCTCCTGGATGACAGGTCATTCCTGCATCTTGTCCACTGCCCTGGGTCAGAGGCAGTGTCGCAAGACACCGCACATCCACAGCAAGGCCACTTCATTAATGTGGCATGGAAATGTAGCAGGAAAGGGTGGAGTGGAGGTGGAGGTAGAATTTAGATTGAGAGAAGTGAGTAAATGCCTTGGTGGATTAAAAAGTGTAATGAGGAATAGACATTTGGGAATGGATGCTAAGAGAAGATTGTATTGAGGAGTGATTGTGCCAACAGCACTGTATGGGGTAGAAACATGGAACATAAGAGAGAAGGAGTTTGAATGTGTTTGAGATTAGGTGTCTGAGAAGTATGATAGGGGTTAATAGTCTGGATAGAGTGAAAAAGGAGGAGGTGAGGAGGAGAACGGGTGGTAAGGGAGTTGGGAGATAGGGTGGATGAAAGAGTATTGGGATGGTTTGGACACATGGAAAGAATGAGTGAAGAAAGACCAGTAAAAGAGGTATGGAAGGCAGATGTGGAGGGAGTCAACATAAGGGGGCAACCTAGGATGAGATGGATGGATGGGATGAAAGGGGCTTTGGGGAAGAAGGGAATGTCTGTTGAGGGAGGACGAGAGGGGACAGAAGAGGGGGTGAATGGAGAATGGTTGTATATGGATGATATTGTGATGCATGAGGTGGAATGGGTGGGGGGATGTGGGGTGAGGTAGCATTTGTGAGAAAAATTTGATGTAGCCCGAAGGGATTTCCCCCTGTCTTCTCCTTTTATGCATGAGGGGACAGAGAGGGGGGGTTGCCGATTTAATGAAATTTTTAATAACCTTGATAGAAACAAATAAAATAAAATCCCACAGATAGGTGAATTGGCAACTCTGCCAAGGAATGAGGAGACCAACGATGACTCATCATTGGACACCCCATCACCCCACTCTGCCATCACCTGCACCCAGCTTGACATCTACATCTTCAGTTAACCCCTCACTGTTGTCTTCACACTTCTCTGCATGTAGTTCAAGTGGGACTTCAAAGAAGAGGAAGGCAATTGACCAAACTGATAAAGTTTTGGAAATTGCTCTAAGTAAACTCTCATCCCTTCCCAGTCATGTGGATGTAGATCCATATCTAGACAGCGTAGCAAAGTTAGCACATAATGGACTTAAGAATATGAGTGAAGACCAGCGGAAATTAGCCAAAAAGCTAATATTCAATGCTTTAAGCATGGGTGACATGGGAGATCTTACTAGGGAACATCAGATATAGCGAGTCGAAGGTTCGGACAAATTCATGGCATGAAAAGGTATATAATTAGGTTACAGCATATTGCCATACAAAGCACAATTTTACATAGCTATTATGAATATTTTTTTATTGTTCATGTGATATGTAAAAATAATAAAGAAATGAAAACTATCACTGTACTTTGTATCTATCCTATGAAACTCACCATAAGATAATCCTCCCTTAGGACATCATAGATGGCTGCACAGGTTTCAGGGATGATCAGACTGAGGCTCTGTTTTGAAATTCTAGTGGAATACTGGAGACTTGTGTAGGATCCTCCAGCGGCAAGGAAGTGAAATGTTGCTTCAAGACGAGCACTAGGTGGTATGCTGTGTCGGATGCTGGTGTCCTGCTTGCTAATATATGGATGTATCTTTTTCAGCAATTCATGAAATGCATGGAATGGCATTCACATATGATTTTCAAAGTCTGTCTGATTTTCTGCCTATAGCTCTAAAAAGATTTTATTAAAGTTCCCTCACAGAGGCAGCTGAGAAAGCCACTGTTTGCACCACAAAGTCCGACGTTTCTTTTTCAAAAGTTTTTTTTTAGCTGCACACACAGCAACTATACTCCACAGTACAGTTTCTTGGCAGAGTAGAGCATCGGCAGACATCCTCCTCCTGTGAAAGCCAAATGATGACTGAGATCTGGTTGCTCACGCAAGGGTGAGATTGCAGTGATGCAGCCCGTCTGGACACTAGTGTCAGTTTTCAACACCACTACTGCATCAAGTCGCTGATGCGTGATGCTCTGTGTGGACGGGGCTTTAGATTCATTGATATTGTTGGTCTGGATTATATCTTCCCCTAACTTATTCATCATGGAACTGATGTCAGATTACTGTGCAGGTCTCCACACCTCATAGTATGACTTTTTACAGGAAAGTGAAGAAGAAAATGGGATGGACTATTCTTCATTGTCAAGTATCATGGCAGCGTACAATACTCATGGTCCAAATGTTATTGAAACAACTGAAGATGAAGCCAATGGGAACCAAAATGAAACAAGTGAAACAGCTACATCAGAAATGTTAACAGAAAATACATCTTCAACTATTCATGGACTTGTCCATCAGGTAATCAACATATGTATATTTTTTCTTAAATGCAAATTTCTTGTTCTTGGAAGCCTCACATTTTTAATGTCTCCAAATGTTTTCATTTGGGTGAGGTAAACTTCTCACATTCATAGTTAAAAACCTATTACAGTCTTGCTACCATGTACATCTGTGTTTCTCCTGATGATATATCATCAGGGTTTCTCCTGATATTTTTTTTCCAGCTGACTCTTCTACAAAGAAAGAATTGTCTCAACTGACCCTTTCGTTGATGTATACACCCCATAACCTTTTATTTTTTATTCTGATGACTGGGACCAACAACAGGTACCTGCAAATGATGGTCTTTTGAAATGTCAGTGAAAATTGTGCACCTGCCAACATTGTTCAAAACAGGTCAAAACCCTCACCTTCATCCGAAGGTGGAGCTCCAAGGGGGCTGACACTTGGTCTCTTGATGGCACTCAAACGTCCATCAACTTTGACTGTATTTCTTCCACTCTTTTACATAAGGGGATGAGTGTGTAGAGAAGGTTGTATGAAGGAGTGGTTGTGCCCACAGCACTGTTGGAAGCAGACTTCAAGTGTAAGGGAGACAAAAAGGAAATCCAAGTATTTTTTTTAGATAAAAATGCGAAAAACACAAGTGTTACAAGAATGAATGGGATGAGCATTGTGGAGGTGGAGTAGAGAACAACAATTGAAAGGGAGCAGAGTGCTGAGATAGTTTGAGCATATGAAAAAATAAATGAGAAACGACTAGCAAAGAGTGAAGAAAGCAGAAGTGGATGGAGTGAATGTAAGACCAGGAACAAGGTTGAAGGTGGATTTGGTTGCACATAGAATGTCTGTTGAATAGGGTAGAGAGAGTGCAAATGATGAGTAAATGGAGAACAATTTGAAATTGATGAAAGGATTGTATGACCTGAAAGGATGTTTTCATGTGTTTTATAAAGTATGTTGAGTAAATGATAGTCATCATATGGTAAAGTTCTTGGGGTTAATCAGCTCCAGCTGTTGGGCCTTGCATGGAAGAGCTGTGCCTTGCTGCACTGTAGATTAGTAGCAATAGTGAATATGAAAATGTAAGAATTAATGTTAAAACTTTCTAGTATTTGATACATTTTATTACAACAATGAAATATTTTATCATGGCTCTTGCTATGTAATAACCAAATTCCTCAGTTTTATCTGGTAGAAATTGTACAGATTTGTTAAACTAGACTTGTTACTATATAAATTTGGGGTATTGGCTGAATGTTGTTATGGCAAAGTAGCATGCAATTGACACTTTAGGGTCTATATGGGGCACCCCTACAGACCAGCCACACATCATTTGTGATAGAGGAGGACTCTGCTCACAGAGAAATGATAAAACTTTTATTAAACTGCTACTGTCCCCCAACCCCTTGTTGCTATCCTGTACCATTTCTCTGTATTTCATTTCCTTGTTTTGCCTACCCTGTGGTGGGGGGAAAAAATGCTGCCACCAAGTATTCCCACTTGGATCATAAGAGGCAAGAAAAATGGGACGGGGATTGGGACCAGGCATCCTTCTCCCTGTAGCCCCACAGGGGACATTCCTAAAAAAAGTAAAGGCATAAGAGGGTCTAGGAGTTTTCCAACCAGCACCCTAAGGTTTAGGTCTTTTAATGTGCGTAGATGTGGTACATATGAGAGTAAAAGGGGATAGATAGGTAGTATGTTTGTGAGAAGAAAGATGGATGTGTTGGCTTTGAGTGAAACTAAGTTGAGAGGGAAGGGCGAGTGTGAGTTTAGGAGTGTAGTTGGGAGGTTCTCAGGAGTGAAGAGAGGGCGAGGGAGAGAAGGGGTGGCTATACTAGTAAGTGAAGAGATAGGTAAATGTGTAGTGAAGTGGAAGGAGGTTTCTTCAAGGTTAATGTGGATAAAGGTGAAACTGGGAAAGGAGATGTGGGTTTTTGTAAGTGCATATGGGCCTGGTAGTGAGAAGAGTGTAGAAGAAAGGGAGGCTTTTTGGATAGATTTAAATGAGTGCACAGAGGGATTAGGGAGGAATGTCAGTGTAGTAGTATTGGGAGACCTTAATGCTAGGGTAGGAAATGAACCAATGGACAGAGTGGTTGAGAAATGTGGAGTTCCAGGAAAGAATCGTAGTGGAGAGTTGATGGTGGAGATGTGTCTAGAAAGAGAGTTGATGATAGCAAATACAGTGTTTCGGAAGAAAGTCAAGCATAAGTACACATGGGAGAGGGTGATGGATGGAAGGGTGGTAGATAGAGCGTTAATGGACTATGTAGTGGTAGTTAGGAGTATAATAGGAAGAGTTAAGGATGTACATGTGCTAAAGGGAGAGAGGGGAATATCAGATCATTTTTTGGTGGAAGGTAAGTTGAGAGTGGAGGATAGATGGAGAAAGAGGAAAAAGACAAAAGGTAGGGAGGTGCTTAGAGTGAACTCATTAGATAAAAAGGAGGAGGAGTACAAGAAGCTGAGAGAGGAGAGGGAGGTAGTGAAGGATAGAGTAGAGCTAGGAGTGGAGGAGGAATGGGGATTGTTTAAGGAGGGAGTCACAAAGAGTGCAAAGATGGTGTGTGGAACAAGAAGGATGGGAGGAAATAGAAGGAAGGGTGGTGAATGGTGGGATAAGGAAACAAAGAAGGTTGTAGAAGAGAAGATGCGAGCTTTCACAGATTGGTTACAAAATAGGATGAGGGAGTCATATGAGAGGTACAAAGAAAAGAGAAGAGACATAAAGCACAAGTTAAAGGAGGCAAAGAGGAGAGCAGATGTGAAATGGGGTAAGAGTATGGCAGAAAAGGTAAAAGGTACAGATGGAGAGGTGATAATGGAAGAAAAGGCAGTAAGGGGAAGATGGGCAGAGTATTTTAGGGAGTTGCTTAATGTGAAGGAGGATAGGGAAGGAAAGATAGTTGCAGTGGGAAGTGCTAAGAAAATGACCGTGATGAGTGAGGAAAATGGAGGAAAAATAAGGAAGGATGAGGTGAAGGCAGTTGTTAACAGGATGAGAGCAGGTAAGGCACCTGGTCAGGATGGATGCTATGCAGAATGTCTTAAAAAAGGAGGTACAGTGATGGTGGACTGGCTGGTTAGGTTATTTAATGTTTGCTGGAGAGTGCTGGAGGACTGCCTGTATAGCTCCACTTTACAAGGGAAAAGGGGACAATTGTGAATGTCATAGTTTGAGAGGGATTAGCTTGCTAAGTGTAGTTTGGAAGGCTTATGGAAGAATCTTGATTGAGAGGATTAGGAGAGGAACAGAGGGAGTAATTGGTGAGGAACAGTGGATTTAGGACAGGTAGAGGTTGTGTAGATCAGATTTTTTTTATAAGACAGATATGTGAGAAAGCTATAGGAAAAGGTAAGGATGTTTTTTGGGCTTTTATGGATCTGGAAAAGGCTTCTTACAGGGTAGACAGGAAGGCACTGTGGGAGGTTTTGCAGATATATGGGACAGGAGGAAAGCTTCTCGGAGCAGTCAAGAGTTTTTATGAGAGTAGTAGAGCATGTGTCAGGATTAGAAATGGAGAGTGAGTGGCTGGAGGTAAAGGTGGGACTTCGTCAGGGATGTGTTATGTTGCCCTGGCTGTTCAACATATACATGGATGGGGTGGTGCGAGAGGTAAATGCAAGGGTGGTGGGTCAGGGATTGGTGATGTTTAAAGAAAATGGAGAAAAGTGGGAGGTGAGCCAGCTGTTGTTTGTGGACAACACTGCGCTTGTAGCAGGATCAGATGAGGGATTGAGGAAGTTGGTGACGAGTTTGGGAGAGTGTGTGAAAGAAGAAAGTTGAAAATAAATGTGGCTAAAAGTAAGGTGATGAGATGTACAATAGGTGAAAGTGGCAGCAGACTGGAAGTGAGCATTAAGGGAAGTGGATAGTTTTAGGTACTTGGGTACGAATGTGGCAGGAAAGGGTGGAGTGGAGGTGGAGGTAGAATGTAGATTGAGAGAAACAAGTAAATGCCTTAGTGGATTAAAAAGTGTAATGAGGAATAGACATTTGGGAATGGATGCTAAGAGGAGATTGTATGAAGGAGTGATTGTACCAACAGCACTGTATGGGGCAGAAACATGGAACATAATAGAGGAAGAGAGGAGTTTGAGATGAGGTGTCTAAGAAGTATGATGGTTACTAGGCTGGGTAGAGTGAAAAATGAGGTGAGGAGGAGAACAGGGGTAGTAAGGGAGTTGGGAGATAGGGTGTATGAAGGAGTATTGGGATGGTTTGAACACATGGAAAGAATGGGTGAAGAAAGACTAGTAAAAGAGGTATGGAAGGCAGATGTGGAAGGAGTGAACATGAGGGGGCAACCTAGGATGAGATGGATGGATGGGGTGAAAGGGGGTTTGGGGAAGAGGGGAATGTCTGTTGAAGAATGACAGGAGAGGACAGAAGACAGGTGGTAATGGAGAATGGTTGTATATGGATGATGTTGTGATGCATGAGGTGAAATGGGTGGGGGAATGGGGTAGTATGTGCGAGAAAAATTTGATGCAGCCCAAAGGGATTTCTCCCAGTCTTCTTTTCTGCATGAGGGGATGGAGGGGGGGGGGGTCGCCGATTTAATGAAGCAGCCTTGCTGTGTCTTGCGACACTGCCTCAGACCCAGGGCATTTGACAAGATGCAGGGATGACCCGTCATCCAGGAGGTGCCAAGATAAGAGGGAGAGGAGTGGAGTGTATTAGGGATGGAATGGGTGGGAATGGTTTTCTGCCTTTTTCTTTTTGGCTACCTCCCTTGTAAGGGGTAAAAAGCCTTTGGTCTATGTATGTATAAAAGATTATTTTTCAGAAAAAGTAGAAAAAAGGGCAAAACAATAAAACACATTGTCAAACTAAGGTAATTTATTATTTATATATATATATATGTATGTATGTACAAGTGACCAAAATGACTAGAAATGACAATATCATGATTTCCATAGATGGAAATAAGATGGTTACAGTTACTGTATTCACAAGACTTTCAGAAATACCTGTGGGGCAGCTTGAAGAGTTGACAAAATGCTGGGAGAATAAATTTTTACTAGTCAGTACATGCATGTGCCCATACAATTTAAAGGAAAATGTGTTGTTACTTGATTCATCGTAAGGGTGTAATGCACAAACACTTCATTTTCAAAACCATGACATTTAACCACTTCAGTACAATGACGCCTACATAGGCACCATGAGGCACGAGTGGGTACACAAGAATCCCAGTGTCGGAGTCTTGATTATATATTTTTTTTGTAGTTCTATGTTTATTATTACTCAGAGTAAAAGAGAAAAAAAAAAAAATACAGCAGTGACTTTATATTTTATAATGCAAGTAGTGTGATGAATCATACATATGGCAGCCAATGCTGTGCACGAGAATTTGACTCGTACTGAAGTGGTTAATAATGTGTATACAGCAGAACTTCTGTCTTCAACCAGTCTGTTATAGAAAACTGTTCTAGAACAGATTTGGTTAAGGGCTGAAAAGGTTTATTGATCTACTGGGTACACCTTAATCAGGGTGATATTTTCCACAAAACTCTAAATTTCACCCCTTGGCTGTGTTCGGGTTGACTACTGGAGCAAAAACTAAAAAGTTTTGGTCGAGAACCAATGTGTTCGACTTGCAAGATATTCAAGAACAGGTTCTACTGTATATATATTTTTTCAGCAAGGAAATTTTCATATTTTCAGTTTTTAGGCATTCAGGAGCAAAAAGGAAGGTAGGTAAAGTGAGGCCACTGTAAATGAGCCGGTTTGTGAAGCATTAGCAACTGGTTCACTGTTCAAATACACTGTACCATAAACTCCCAATTATGTTCTTATACATGTTCAATTTTCCTTTTTCACTTCTTCAGCCATCCACATAAAACCCTCTTACAATTTCATAGGCACTTCTCTTTTACATTAACATAAAATAAGTGTGTGATCAAACTACTCAAGACTCCCATAACTGCATACTAATATACCCATCACAGAATAGATTAAATATGCTAAAAATAGTTGCAGGTATTCACCTCCCACCCCCAACCCAGATATACAAATGGAGTTATCATCTAGAAAACCCCAACATGTGTGTAACATAAATTGGGAGTCTTTAAGCATGGATTTCATAAAGATATATTCCTGGTCTATTAGTCATAAACATCTGTTGAAGAAAAAAAACTACTGTATCCTACAAAGATGCAATAATTAGAGGACACTCCCCACATTAATAAAAACAAATCCAGTTATCATCACATGTTTCCTTTAAGCTCACAAATGGCACATATCACAGCATTCAAAAAGTAACATAGTAATATGAGCAAGGTAAGGTGCAGTCACAGTAGAACAGCGCAAAATGAAACTGTGCAAATTGACCACCAGGAACTGTGTAGGTTGTTAGGTTGTGCATTTGCTGGAAAAGCAGTTTCAAGTCTGTTGCAGCTTGATAAGGGAAAAGAAAGATGTGTTTCTATAATATGCTTAAATTCCATGTATACAGGTTCAGCTTCTTATTGGCTGTTATCACGGAAGTTGATGAATGTAAAGCATGAAAGGATATTTAAATAACTTTACTGCAGGTTTCTATGGATTGCATATGATATTGGGGGATATCTTTAAGCAAGTTATTCTGCTTCTACTCTAACATTCTCTCAAACACAGATGATGCAAAACTACTAAAGAAAGTAAGTACAGAGGAAGACTGTGAATCACTACAAAAAGACCTGGATAAAATCTGGGAATGGAGTCAAAAGTGGGAAGTGAACTTCAACATCAACAAATGTAGTATAATGGAGTTTGGAAAAAGTAAAAATAGAATATCAGGGCAATATAATATTAGTACAAAGGAAATAAAAAAAAAGATAGCTTGGAAAGGGACCTAGGAGTAATTATCAGCAAAGACATGTCACTAGACAAGTATATCAATGAATAGTCAGAGAAACCTTCAATTTACTAAGATCAATGAAAGTGGCCTTTAACTACTTGGACGAGGAAATGGTAAAGAAAATATTAGTCACACTGATAACACCAAGATTGGAGTACGCTGCAATACTATGGACACCCAGTACAAAAAAGGAATATAAAGAAATTAGAAAGAATCCAAA
This sequence comes from Oratosquilla oratoria, assembly GCF_046742065.1. Taxonomy (NCBI): domain Eukaryota; kingdom Metazoa; phylum Arthropoda; class Malacostraca; order Stomatopoda; family Squillidae; genus Oratosquilla; species Oratosquilla oratoria. Next base: position 26,173,049 of record NC_134818.1, on the reverse strand, counting down.
GAGCAACAACAAAGATGGCACCAACACAATTGACATATGAACAAAGATTGTCCAAACTAGAACTACCAACCCTGGAATAAAGAAGAGGAAGAAGAGATCTACTGGCCATTTACAGAATTATGAAAGGGATGGAAGTCCTCAACAGAGAAGATTAATTAAAGTGGAATAAGAGAAAAACAAGAGGACATGAAAAGAAACTCAAAAAAAGGATAGTTATAGAAGAGATCTGAAAAAGAATAGTTTCCCACACAGAGTGGTAGATATCTGGAACAAACTAGATGAAGCAAGTGTATGCAAAAACTATACAAGAATTTAAGAACAAACTAGATGCTGAAAGATACAAAGACAGGTCACTACAAGCATAGCTCTCTTCCCGTATAATACAACTAGGTAAATACACACACACAATCTACAGAATTATGAAAGGGATGGAGATCCTCGATAGATATGATTTACTAGTGGGATAAAAGATAAACAAGAGGACATGAAAAACTTTAAAAGGATAGTTATAGAAGAGATCTTAAAAAGAATAGTTTCTCACACAGGGTGGTGGATATCTGGAATAAATTGGATGAGGAAACAGTGAGTGTAAAAACTATACAAGAATTTAAGAACAAACTTGATGATGAAAGATACAGACAGGTCACTACGAGCATAGCTCTCTTCCCGTAAAATACAACTAGGTAAATACACACTCTCACTCACTCAAGCCGAGCAATACACAAATTCAAATCTAAATATGATAATTGGAGAATAAGAGACATGATTCCATGAGCATTACTCATTTCCTTAAAAAAAAGCACATGTGCATATGTTGCTACAACAAACTTTCAGACACTTCTTTGCCAGAGTAGCTCTCCTTGTTTCACATGAAGCTGGAGTTCTCATGAGATAAATAATTGAACTATTCATGTGTGATGTTGATTACAAGAGAGTGCCAGAAACATGTCTTTTCAGTATATTCATATCACCTTTTCTCCCTGCTCCCCTTGAGCCATATAGTCTGATGTCAATTTCATACACCCACACCACATACTATATATACACACTTATGTATATGTACAGACATTGGGACAAATTATGGGAAAGGTGGAGGGGGAAACACAGGTCTTTATCTGAATATAGAGTTTATTCCAGACCGGTTTCACTTACAATAGCTTCTGAACAAGCTATTGCAAGTGAAACTGGTCAGGAATAAACTCGATATTCAGATAAAGACCTGTGTTTCCCCCCCACACTTATGTATATTCTTTTTTGGTTTCCTAAAAAGGGAAGAGGATCTATAAGTGAAAGAATTATAAATCTTGCAAGGAATGAGGTACTCCATGTACTAGTACTGCATAATATGGGTGGAAGAAATATGTTGCTAAATATATGCATATCTGCACTTTATCACAAGTAAACACAAATAGTTTTGTGAATTAACAGTCCTCAAATTTTTCTTATAGTAAACTGATATGGCACCCTATGATAAACGGACATGGTACCTTCTACACCATTGGGAGGAAAGAGGAAACAAACTTTGAAGTACAGTACTTGATAACAACAGTCTACATATAATCCAGCCCCAACATAAAAGCTTTTCAATCTTCTCATATGAAAATAAATTAAATTAAGCAAAATATACACACACTAATGTAGTTCTTTTTACATATTTACACCTGAACAGGGACCAAGGAGAAATACTTTCAAGTGGTGGTCCTGTGAAAATGTTAGGAGAATCATTTCCCATTATCCATTTCTAAAATCTGTAAACAAGTTTATCGCCACTGGGAGGTAGAGCCCCAGGGGGCTGACATTAAATTTTTGGACCAGAACCAAGATCATTTTCTATCAACTTTGTATTTCTTTAAACTTTTCACATAAGGGAAGCCAAAGACTAGTGACTGGTCATTCCCACCCTACTACTACAAGCCAGTGACACAGAAATAGTCCCACGTTAATGTAACACAGACAACAGTCTGTTTCTTCTAGGAGAGATATATGGGAGGGCCTGAGGACCATTACCATCCACTGTGGGGGCTGTGGGTTTCCAGTCGGTGAAACTCAAGGCAACAATGATTATTATTAAGCCTTAAACCTTATTTTATATTTGAGAATATTCTAATGCAACTTCTTATTTCTAACATTAGGACCAGGTCCAGCATGATGAAGAGCAAGATAGAGAGCAAGCAACAATTTGGAATACACCTCAGGCCAGCTCAAGTGCTTTGTCCCTTGACAATGGGAAAGTAGAAGAAATAAAGTCACTTATGGCTAATTTTACCCTCCCTGCCTCTTCAATTCCTCCATGGGCAAGAGAAATGTCTGAAGATGACTGGAAGCATCATCTTAACACTAAGATTAATAATAACAGGTTGAAGAAAGATGACTCTACAGAAAGATAGACGTCAAACGTAAGCCATCTCATGCATGAATATAATGTACATTTAGTGATTAAGTATAGAAAAACAAATCTTAAGCTTAAGAGAACCCTTGTACTTCCTATACCTTTTATGTATTACTTCTGGATGTGTTTAATGTACATATGTACTCGCCCATGTTAGGATTTCATATATAATGTTTAGTGCTTGAGCATTGCAGTGTGACATAACAGGGTAGCTGCACTACAAATGTTATACAGGGATTTATACAGTATGTAGATGACAGCCTAACTTCATATTAAATATTTTCGTCTTTACTATAGACTCTATAGGCTTGCAGTCTACACTAATGAAAAATTTCTTTAAATCAGTTGATAGTGACCCAAGTCTTGTTTTCTTCTATTGAAAGAAAACATTTATCTAGTCTGCAATTTTTACCATCCTTAAGAGCAAATAGCATTTACAAGATTGTCAAACTACATTCCAAGCCACTCTTACTTTGTATATATATTAAATGTTGCTAAATATTAATGTTTAACTGTAACAGACTTTGGTAATATTTTTAAAGATGTATTATCATATGCTCATATCATGTACTGAAAAAGATATAACGGGTTAGTAATTCTGAATTATCAACCTCTGTATAAATACCTATCTGGTTAACTAGCAACATCATTTATATTTTCAATAAAAGTATATAGCAGTTTCCTCTACTGTATAACTGTTTCAATAAAAAATGCTAAACCAAAGAAGCACACAGACAGGTCATTTTATTTTTTCTGCATTACTCATTACTTTGGCAGGTTTGCTAATTTTCACACAAAAATTCTTAAAAGCAAACTCCATATAAATCATATATAATTTAAAAATATATTGTTATGCTAGGATACTTTCAGCATAATTACATTTCTTAGACACTAGACATTCACTTTTTTTTTATATAAAGCACCATTAAATGGATTGCATTTCCCTAGAGTACTGCCTGAAGCATTGAACTCAAGTTTTCAAACAATGTATCACAGCTTATACAAGTAGTTAAAAATGCAAACAAGTAGCATCCTGAAATGGCTTCAGCAGCTTTGTAACACAATTTGAAGTACCTATGTTCTCCTTATGCTAGTCACCTGAAAGGGTTCTGATTTTTCTGTCCAGATCCTTAATAATGACATGATCAAAAGTGTAAAGTCCACTTTCCAGAAGTGTATTTCTTTCATCTATAAGAGCTTCAAGACCACTATGACCATTCATGGGACTCTCAGAAGCTGATGACGACTGTGGTTCCTGCTGTATCACACCACTATTCCTTCTAGGTCTTCCTATTATATATCTGGGAAAAAAAAAAAAAGGAAACTATAAAAAAATCAATGTCATCAGCTAAGATAGGAAGAATAAAAGAGTGGCTTTTTTATGTGGATGCACCCTGTACAGTTATTTGCAAATGACACTGGTTATAGCTGAGTCAGTGCATACACTGAAACTAAGTTTGGGAGGGTATGCGAAAAGACAAAGTTAAAAATAAATGTGGGCAAAAGTAAGGTGATGAGATGTACAAGGGGGTGAGGGTGGCACTGGACTGGGAGTTTAAAGTTGAATGGAAGTGGAGTGGAGGGCTCAAAATGTTGAATTTTCCCCCATATAGTGTATCACTATCTCACTCACTTCCTGTTTAATCCTATATCTCTGCTAACTGTCTGGATACTCTGAAGTTTGGTTAGTGCCTTGATCCATTGAGTCTTGTAGTACTGCTTCTCATTCTTGCACTTGGCATTTTGGTCTTCCAAAATTTTCTGAGAAAAGAAATATAATACACATCAAAGTTTAAAGTTGCGGAACAAGTTGGTCTTCCAAAAATTTCTTTGAGAAAAGAAATGTAATGCATATCAAAGTTCAAAGTTGTGGAACAAGTTTCAACAAGAGACTACATTTTCAATTCCAGAATTACTCACCTTATCTCTCTTCAGATTATCTATTTCAGAAGAAGAGGATAGCTGTTCATAAAGTGAACTGATTTCTCTATCTTTATCCTTAATAATATTTTCAAGTTCCTTTATTCTTTCTTGATGAACATGGAGCTAAAAAAAAAAAAAAAAAAAAAAAAAAAATCATAATTTTTTAATACAACAAATTCATATGTATTTCAAAATATATATGTACCAATGCCCCTCTCCTCTTTATAAGTGGAGTGGCTAAGTCAAAGCACACAATACACAAAAGCCATTTAACACTCCTCCCATCTCAACACATCATGACGAAGAGTCATGCCTGTCCCCTGCTGGACCACTTGGGCCATGGGAAATGCAACAAAATACAGTATTTCCACAGCAGGTTCTGATAGCCACAGCAAGTATACCCCCAAGTTATGCACCATGCACTAACTATATATATTTTACATCGCCCACTTTTAAAACAGCACCAACACAGAATAGATCTGGTCACAGATTCAAACTGCCCCAGATGCAACCACCACACAGAGGACACAGAAAACCTCATACTGCAATGCCCAACAATAACAATACCTAGACAACAACACATGTCTTCTGAATTATTCATGGTCCCACCTGGAGGCAGTTGCCATTTACCTGGAGGCTGCAGGTCTGCATGAGAGACCAGGGACTTCTCTTGCACATGCTATCTGTCTATATACCAAAAGGTGTCTTCCCCCTTATAAGGGAGGTAGCCAGCCAAGGCATGCATACCCCTACCCATTCATTCCACACCCATTTATTTTCCTTTTTTATTTTAGCGCCTTGATGAAGGGCTGTCCTTGCTCCTTACCAACTCCCTGGGCCCAACAGCTGAAACTAGCTAACCCCCACTGCTTTATTTACATAGTGACCCTACCTCCTTGTCTACTCACACATAATAGATGACAAGGAGAAATCCCTCTGGGTCACATCAATTTATCATCTATTCACAACTAATCCCCATTTACACCCATCTCTTGTATTCTCCCTTCCCTGCTTCACAGACATTCCCCTTTTACCCAAAGACCCCTTCACTCCATCCAACTATATCAATCTCAGTGCAACAAAGGAACTACACCTGCAGCATACTACACAAACATCTTTAACAACCTACCACCTGTCTATCTACCTATCTACATACAGCTTCTTTTCCCTTATAAGGGAGGTAGCCAGTCAAGGCACATACCCACTCCCACCCATTCCACTCCTATCCACCATTCTTTGTTTCCCGCTCATCTTATCTCCTCATGGATGAAGGTTCATCTCTGTATCCCACCCACTACCCAGATCAAGAGCAATTCAGCAAACAAAAACACATACACACTCAGATCACTAAACAAGCCCTTCAAGATAAACTGCCAAAATCAGTACTCCAGCAACAACCTCGAGACATAAATTCCATAGATAAAACACTCCCTGATCTTGAACTACACTGGCATGCCTGTACTCAGGACACCATCCACCAATAAGACAATACCAACACAGAATAGCCCTGGCCACAGATTTAAGCTTCCCCCAGAAGCAACCACCACACAAAAAACACAGAACAATTCATACTACAATACTCCTCACTAAAATTTCCTAGACAACAGCACAATATATCTTCCCTAAATGACTCATGGTCCCACCCAGAGGCTATTGCCAATTACCTGAATGCCACAATGGAATTACTGATTCACCCTATCCATCTATCTCATTCTTGGTCCTCCCCTCTACCTTCCACATCCATTTTGTTAGTCTTTCTTCACTCATTCTTTTTGTATGCCTAAACCATCTCAGCATTCTTTAATCAGCCCTATCTGCTTGCTCTCTTTCCACCCCTACTCTCTGCCTCACCTCTTACATATACATGTTGAGAGAGAGGGAGAGGGGGGGGGAGAGATGAAGAGAAACAGAAAAATAGGGCAACAGACAAAGAGAGGGAGACAGACAATGAGAGAGGGAAACAGATAGAGAGAGAGGGAGTCAGACAAAGAGAGAGGGTTACAGACACTTACAGAGAGAGATATGGTAACATGTATAACAGGGGTAATGATTGGATTCTACAAAGCACTCAAGTTTTATCCATTTAATTTACAATCTATACTATGCTGCTCTTTCTGACTACATCATTGATTCTTTGCCCTACCTTCTTCTCCATCTGCAGTCTCTTTTGTCTTTCTTCAGCAAGCGTATTTCTTCTGAATGCCTCTCGACCCTTCTCTTCTTCCTCACGAGATTTACCTTCCAACTGCCGCACCTCTCTTGCCTGTGCATTGACCTAAAATAAAACATACATATACCAAAGGCTTGTCCCCCTTACAAGGGTGGTAGCCAAAACACAAAGGTATACAAACCACTCCCACCCATTCCATCCCCTACACAACTCCACCTCCCTCCTTACCTTGGCACCTCTTGAATGATGGGTCATCCCTGCATCTTGTCCACTGCCCTGGGTCAGAAGCAGTGTCGCAAGATACAGCACATCCACAGCAAGGCCACTTCATTAGATCGGCAACCCCCCCTCTCCGTCCCCTCATGCAGAAAAGGAGAAATCCCTTCAGGCTGTGTCAATTTATTTCTTGTACATACTTCCTCACCCCCCATCCTCCACCCACTCCTCCTCATGTATCACAGCATCATCCATACACAACCCTTCTCCATTCACCCTTATCTTCTGTCCTCTCCCATCCTTCCTAAACTGACATTCCTCCATCCATCCATCTCATCCTAGGTTACCCTTTCATGTTCACTCCTTCCACCTCTGCATTCCACACATCTTTTACTAATCTTTCTTCACTCATTCTTTCCATGTGTCCAAACCATCCCAATACTCTTTCATCAACCCTATCTCCCAACTCCACCTGTTCTCCTCCTCTCCTCCTCATTTCTCTCTCTATCCAGCCTAGTAACCCTTATCATACTTCTCAGGCACCTAATCTCAAACACATTCAAACTCCTCCTCTCTTAGGTTCCACGTTTCTGCCCCATACAGTACTGTCAACACAATCACTCCTTCATACAATCTACTCTCAGTATCCATTCCCAAATGTCTATTTCTCATTACACTTTTTAGTCCCCCAAGGCATTTACTTGCTTCTCTCAATCTACATTCTACCTCCACCCACACTCCTCTTTTTCCTACCACATTTGTATCCAAGTATCTAAAACTATCCACTTCCTCCAGTCTCTCTCCCTTATAACTCGCTTCTGGTCTGCTGCCACTTTCTCACCTTGTACATCTCATCCCCTTACTTTTATCCACATTTATCTTCAACTTCCTTCTTTTGCACACCTTCCCAAACTTTGTCACTAACTTCCACAATTCCTCATCTGATCCTGCTACAAGCACAGTGTCATCAGCAAACAACAACTGGCTTATCTCCCACTTTTCTCCATTTTCTTTAACCATCTCCAATCCCTGACCCACCACCCTTGCATTTACTTCTTGCACCACCCCACCCTACAATAAATAACCACAGGACTGCTCAGACAGACATTCTAGGGAACAACAATTACAATAAATAACCATCAATAAAGAATCTGTAATTGTGTGCGTATATGATATATATATATATATATATACATATATATATATATATACATACATACATATACAAAAGGCTTTTTTCCCCCTACATGAGGGGTGGCCAAAAAGAAAAAGGCATAGAAACCACTCACACCCATTTCATTTCCCATATATTCCACTCCCCTCCACCCTCTTCCCTCACTCTTATCTTGGCACCTCCTGGATGACAGGTCATCCCTGCATCCTGTCCACTGCCCTGGATCAGAAGCAGTGACGCAAGACACAGCACATCCACAGCAAGGCCGCTTCATAAATTCGGCGACCCCCTCTCTCCGTCCACTCATGCAGAAAAGGAGAAGATGGGGAGAAAGCCCTTCGGGCTGCGTCAAATTTTTTCTCATACATACTTCCTCACCCCCCATCCCCCACCCACTCCCCCTCATGCATCACAGCATCATCTATACACAACCCCTCTCCATTCACCCCTATCTTCTGTCCTCTCCCGTCCTTCCTCCACAGACATTCCTCTTTTGTAATGCCCCTTTCACCCCATCCATCCATCTCATCCTAGGACGCCCCCTCATATTCACTCCTTCCACCTCTGCCTTCCACACTTCTTTTACTAATCTTTCTTTACTCATTCTTTCCATGTATATAGTACTCATCAAAAGCATGTGGTGCCTTCCCCCTGTGGTCACATATCGATGACAAAAAGAGGAAGGCATTTTATGAGGTGAAATTATGTAGATAGAATGTATCTGGCAACCCCCTGCTGTTATGCTATTGGCCCAGCATGTAAGCAGGGGGTTGCCAAATACATTCTATCTGCATAATTTCACCTCAGAAAATTACTTCTTTTTGTCATCAATATGCAGCCAGAAGGGGTAGGCGACACATACTTTAGACTAGTTCAGTGTATATATGGCGCAGTGTTTGCAGCCACCACTGTGGCGGTCCAGGTTCAAATCCTGCACAGGGCTGACATAATTTCAGTATCACTGCACTGGGAATCATTACTCCAAATGTTATGGTCATATATGAGCTCTGAGCTCTCTTCCAGGAGGGAAATAACTGATGGTCACAAGTCCAACATGTGATCCAAGACCATGGTGAATCACATACATGTATACATAATACAGAAAAATATTTTTGTCTTGAGTTTCACTGACCCCATACAGACCAGGCAAAAGCACTTGGACCCTCCCAAACTCTCTGAGAAGATACTTTGGTGTCCTGTCTACATTGGATTTCTGTAAGACTATTTCTGTCACCAGCTGAAAACATTAAAAGGAGCATTCACTGGTTGTCAGCTTATGTGAAAGAATGAAAGTAATACAGTTAAAGCTGACAGAAAATTATCAACTGAGAAATGCAATGGTAATATAGCTTAGTACTAGCCTATAACAAGCCTTAGCTTAGTACTAGCCTATACATGCTGTAACAAGAGCCCTAAACACCAAGGCTGACTGTATCAGCCATTCTTCAAATCAAATTCAGTTTTTACAGGTAGTAGTTTATATAGGAGGAAGGAAAGGGTGGTGGATAGGAGTGGAATGGGTAGGAGTGGGAACACAACTATGACTTAGTTACCTCTCTTATAAGGGGTAAAATCCTATTTGTATATAGATAGTTTGTATATAAATAGCAAACAAATACTATCTCTATATCCACTGAAACATCATATATCATACCTTAGCTTCACGTGCTTTGACTTTGTCTTCTCTCAAAGTTAACTCTTGTAATGTAGCCGTTAGCTGAGCTTGGAGTCTGTCACAATCTGCCAGGCGACTCTGAAGGTGTTCTTCTACTGCAAATACACGCTCCTTCCACTCCTCAGACAGTATTTTCTGAAGTTCTTCTTCCTTTGTAGACCACTGTAAAATATTACTAAAATATATAACTGTGAGATATAGTATCCTCTCTCTTTCCAGGAGCATATACTTTGATTCAGCTAACCCCTTTATAAAGGGGAATGGGCCTTTTGTATGTATACAATTCTCAGTAACACAAAATAGGATAATCCACTGAATATCTCTATATATACTAAAGACCTTTTCTTCCTTAATAGGGGAGGTGGTGGGTCATATCTATTAGCTATTAGCAATGCGTAAGAAAAAAAATCTTCCACACAATTCTTTCATTAAACGAAACATTTGAAATATTGGAGAGAGAGAGAGATAGAGTGGGGGAGAGAGGAAGAGAGAGAGAGGGGGGGAAGAGGGAGGGAAGGAGAGAGGGAGAGAAAGAGGAAGTGAGAGGGACAGAAAGAGAAAGTGACAGACAGAGAGGGAAAGAGAGAGAAACAGACAGGCAGAAAGACATAAAGAGAAAATAATGTATTTACAAAGGGTTTCTTCCCCCTTATAAGGAAGGTAGTCACTCATGGGAAAAAAAAGTGGATAACAAGTAGGATCTAGTTTTATACACACTGGATACCCATTTAATGACCTACAATTTCAGACTTACTGAGATTCAGTAGTTTCAAGAAATCCTTACTTGATACAATTCCCACACCTTCCTCTATTTTCCCAAGCTGCTTTCATCAGTTATACTTTCCCTTCTCACAATACTGTCTGATATTCCTTCCACCTGTTACTGTACTTTACACCTACTTAGATTTTTCATCACATTTTGAACAATGATATTTCTCACCCTACCTCTCTATATGATATCTTTTCCATATTCAAATTTACTCAAATTTATCTTGCTCTCACAATCATATATAGAAATTTGCAGATAAATTTCTTGTTTCTTTCTGTTTCTCCTTTTGCAACTACCAACCGTCATTTTAATTTTCCTCCCACATATTCTTGTGCTATCTACATCACATGAAACCTTTTTGTTTTATTTCGGTGTTTTATAGTCTTCTCTAATTTCATACATACATAAATGATTTAGCCTCATTGTATAGGTTAAATCTCATGACAAGACATGCTTCTGATCTATTATTCCAACATAAACACAACTGTTTAGCACAATACAAAATCAATCCATCGCCCCTGGTCTCTCTTGCTGTAGACCCACAACCTCCAAATCAATATCCTAATACAAAAAATACCCACAAACCTGTTGAAGAAAAATCTTTTCTTGCTGTTCTTTCCACTCTTCTACCTCAAGAGCAGCATCTTGGAAAAGTTTCTTCCTCAGTTTTTCAACTTCTTCACTTAAAAAGTTGTCTTCTTTCCCACTCCCACCGCTTCCTTCTGTACAATACCTGCAACTTTTTCTATTTGCCCGTTGCTTCTCTTTTTTCTTGACCAATGTCTTATTATACCTACTGGATTCTTTATTTCTTTTTAACTGAAACTCCCTGGATGGGATACTCGACACTGAATCTGAACATGCATCCTCAGATAAGTTCATCTGAGTGCAACTCGTGCTGCCATCAGTACTGTACACTGAAATTGGTGACATAGAATGTTTCTCATTTATTCTGCTTCCCTTTGCCCTGTCACCTCGAAAACTTGGGCTATTTTGCTCTTGAAATGCAAGTTCAATACAGAGGCCAACTACTGGGACCACATTGTGGACCATTTGATTCACAGAACCTTCTCCTTCTGCTGAAGAAGGTAGTGATGACTGCAACTCAAAACCTCCCTCAATGGCTCTTGGGCCCTCTTCAAAATTAGTAGTGGTTAGTGATTTTAAATTAACAACAGCAGTAGCAAGACACACATCCCCTGCACACAAGTGAATAGGAAGTAGATGGTTCTTATCCAAATAGGACAAAAGGTTTTGCTGACTAGCATGCAATCGCGCTGAAGCCCTCTGGGGTACAAAATTGGGCTCATCAAGGCTGGTGAAGGCATCTGTGACTATTGTAACTCCTAAGAGAGAATATCTGAAGTAGAATTTATTGGAAAATGCCATGGAGAGATTGGATGGAATAACCTGCAATAAACAATGAAAAATTATGAGTAAGTTTTCCTTATTTTCCACATTATTCAAGAAACTCAAATATATTCATTTATATACTACATCAGCTTTATACATGCTAAACTTACCCCATGTAAGTCCTTCACAAAATAAACTGTAACTGAAAACTCAAAATGCATTTCAATGTCCTCTCCCGGACGACCTAGCTGGAAAAAGCCGCCGTCTGGATGCAGTCTTGGTGTCAAGTGCATTAATGAAGGTGAATGTGCAATCACAGCAGCAGGAGAAGACAGCTGCTCTGACCCACTTCTGCTCCTGTCAGTTTGCTGTTGGGGACTACAAATCTTGAAGTGTTGGTCAAACTCAGTGGACACAACATCAGATGGTGTCCTGCTACTTCTGTCAATTCTATCTACATTTACAGGAGACCTGATGTCAATTGTAGTTTCTGACTGATTAATCTTCCTCTCTTCTTCACAATCTTTTCTCTTTGGTTGTTGGGGTTCCCTTTCTTGGTGTGGTTCAATTTCCACAACTGAATTGTCATCCATGCTATTCCTCGTTTTCCTTTTTATGGGCGATATCAAATTTATTTCTTCAACTGGAGGAGAATAATTTCTCTCATCAACATTTGGCTCATCTTCTGGTTCTTCTCTTACTTCTTTCTTATCTTTAGGTCCATCTTTGGTGTATTTTTTTGGTTTATCTTCACTTTCTACAGGACTAGAAGGACTGATTTCATCCTGAAAGGAACATATACTCAATGCATTATGCTGAAAAACATAATGATAATAGCAAAAAGATATATATATATATATATATTATATATATACATATATATATATATATATAAATACACGTATACATATATATGCTATATATATAATAAATATGTATACATATATATAAATACATATGTATATACATATATATATATATATATATATATATATATATGTATATACATATATATATATAAAAATATATATATGTGTATATATATTAATATATATATATATATATATATATATATATATATATATATATATATAGAGTATATATATAATGGAGGAGAAATAAGGAAGGATGAAGTGAAGGCAGTTGTTAAGATGATGAAAGCAGGTAAGGCACCTGGTCTAGATGGATGCCATGCAGAATGTCTAAAAAAAGGAGGTACAGTGATGGTGGACTGGCTAGTGAGAATATTTAATGTTTGCTGGAGAGAGGGTAGAGTACCGGAGGACTGGAGGAGTGCCTGTATAGTTCCACTTTACAAGGGAAAGGGGGACAAGTGTGAATGTAGTAGTTTCAGAGGGATTAGCTTGTTAAGTGTAGTTGGGAAGGCTTATGGGAGGATCTTGATTGAGAGGATTAGGAGAGGAACAGAGGAAGTAATTGGTGAGGAACAGTGTGGATTTAGGACAGGTAGAGGTTGTGTAGATCAGATCTTTGTGGTAAGACAGATATGTGAGAAAGCTATAGGAAAGGGGAAGGATGTTTTTTGGGCTTTTATGGATCTGGAAAAGGCTTATGAAAGGGTAGACAGAAAGGCATTGTGGGAGGTTATGCAGATATATGGGATAGGAGGAAAGCTTCTAGGAGCTGTCAAGAGTTTTTATGAGAGTAGTAGAGCTTGTGTCAGGATTAGAAATGGAGAGAGTGAGTGGTTCGAGGTAAAGGTGGGACTTCGTCAAGGATGCGTTATGTCACCCTGGCTGTTCAACTTATACATGGATGGGGTAGTGCGAGAGGTAAATGCAAGGGTAGTGGGTCAGGGATTGGAGATGGTTAAAGAAAATGGAGAAAAGTGGGAGGTGAGCCAGCTGTTGTTTGCTGACGACACTGCGCTTGTGGCAGGATCAGAGGAGTGATTGAGGAAGTTGGTGACAGAGTTTGGAAGAGTATGTGATAGAAGAAAGCTAAAGATAAATGTGGGTAAAAGTAAGGTGATGAGATGTTCAAGGGGTGAAAGTGGCAGTAGACTGGAAGTGAGCATTAAGGGAGAGCGACTGGAGGAAGTGGATAGTTTCAAATACTTGGGTGCAAATGTGGCAGGAAAAGGTGGAGTGAAGGTGGAGGTAGAATGTAGATTGAGAGAAGCGCGTAAATGCCTTGGTGGATTAAATAGTGTAATGAGGAATAGACATTTGGGAATGGATGCTAAGAGGAGACTGTATTAAGGAGTGATTGTGCCAACAGCTCTGTATGGGGTAGAAACATGGAACATAAGAGAGGAAGAGACAAGGAGTTTGAATGTGTTTGAGATGAGGTGTCTGAGAAGTATGATGGGGGTTACTAGGCTAGATAGAGTGAGAAATGAGGAGGTGAGGAAGAAAACAGGGGTGGAAAGGGAGTTGGGAGATAGGGTTGATGAAAGAGTATTAGGATGGTTTGGACACATGGAAAGAGTGAGTGAAGAAAGACTAGTAAAAGAGGTATGGAAGGCAAATGTGGAGGGAGTGAACATGAGGGGACGTCCTAGGATGAGATGGATGGATGGGGTGAAGGGGGCTTTGGGGAAGAGGGGAATGTCTATTGAGGAAGGACGGGAGAGGACAGAAGACAGGGGTGAATGGAGAATGGTTGTATATGGATGATGATGTGATGCATGAGGTGGAATGGTCGGGGGGATGGGGGGCGAGGTAGTATGTGTGAGCAAATTTGACGCAGCCTGAAGGGATTTCTCCCCGTCTTCTTCTTTTATGCATGGGGGGATGTGCTGTGTCTTGCGACACTACTTCTGACCCAGGGCAGTGGACAAGGTGCAGGGATGACCCGTCATCCAGGAGGTGCTAAGATAAGAGGGAGGGTGGAGGGGTGTGGAGTGTATTCAGGGATGGAATGGGTGGGAATGATTTTATGCCTTTTCCTTTTTGGCTACCTCCCTTGTAAGGGGGAAAAAGCCTTGGTATATGTATGTATGTATGTGTGTATATATATATATATATATATATATATATATATATATATATATTTTACAGGTGAAAAATGTAATGACACATTTGTCAATCACGTGAAAACCACTGTTGGAGTAGAAAAGACTGGAGACAGGGAATCTATATATTTCGATTGCAAACTGCAATCCTCTTCAGTAGATACAAATTGGAATAGTGAGTGTTACATAAGTAGCACCCTTAACATGACAAAGGGGAACATTGGGAGAGGTCTCTATATATGAAGGAGGGATTGTGCCAACAGCACAGTATGGGGCAGAAACATGGAACATAAAAGAGGAAGAGAAGAGTTTGAATGTGAGATGAATGTCTGAGAAGTATGATAGGGGTTACTAGGCTAGATAGAGTGAGAAATGAGGAGGTGAGGAGGAAAACGGGAGTGGAAAGGGAGTTGGGAGATAGGGTTGATGAAAGAGTATTAGTATGGTTTGGACACATGGAAAGAATTAGTGAAGAAAGATTAGTAAAAGAGGTGTGGAAGGCAGAGGTGGAAGGAGCAAATATGAGGGGGCATCCTAAGATGAGATGGATGGATGGGGTGAAAGTGGCATTAAAAGAGAGGAATGTCTGTTGAGGAAGGACGGGAGAGGACAGAAGATAGGGGTGAATGGAGAAGGGTTGTGTATGGATGATGCTGTGATGCATGAGGGGAAGTGGGTGGGGGATGCAGGGTGAGGAAGTATGTAGAAAAAAAATTTGACACAGCCCGAAGGGATTTCTCCCCGTTTTCTTTTCTGCATGAGTGGACGGAGAGGGGGGGTCACCAAATTTATGAATTGGCCTTGCTGTGGATGTGCTTTGTCTTGGGACACTGCTTCTGACCCAGGGCAGTGGACAGGATGCAGGGATGACCTGTCATCCAGGAGGTGCCAAGATGAGAGGGAGGGAGGAGGGTGGAGGGGAGTGGAATATGTAGGGAATGGAATGGGTGCGAGTGGTTTCTATGCATTTTTCTTTTTGGCTACCCCCTGTGTAAGGGGGAAAAAGCCTTTGGTATATGTATGTGTGTATATATATATATATATATATATATATATATATATATATATATGTATATATATATATATATATATATATATATTTATATATATATATATATATATATATGTATATATGTATATATGTGGTTAATATGAATGCCAATAAGACTAAATCTGAGAAGTATAGATACTTTTTCCACAAATTCTCAACAAAACCTGACTCTTATAAATGTGTGTACAGTCAAACCTTGCTGAACACAAGTGTTAGGTTCCTTAGCCTTCATGCAGGATGAAATTCATGTTGGGCAAATAACGGGTCTTATGAGAAAAAATAGGTCAGGTTCCCTGAGCCTCTCCATACACTGGCACACAACACGAACTGGCAGGCTATTCAAATTGTATCATCATGAATTGTGGTTGTGTTCGGCAAATGCTGGCATATCTTACCTATTTGTGTAAATGTGAAATTTTGTGCATGGTGAAGTCATATTGGGCAAGGTTTGATAGTACATATTATACACACACTGATATAACAAAGAAGGTTCACTCTATCCCTGTTCTCTCTTACAGGAAATCCAGTCCCCATAATATTCAAGTAATACTTAGTTACTTACTATAAGGAGAAATATGATGGAGTTATTGGCTGCATGTTATTGTGGAGCTCAAAGCTACTCAGTAGCATGTTGCTGATACTTTAGGGTCTATATGGGGTGCCCCTACAGACCAAAGCCACACACCATTTTGTCTGTGATAGAGGAAATCTCTATTGATAAAGAAATTATGATACTTTATTATAATGCAATTGTCCCTCCATTATGCTGCCTCCCCACTCTTAACCCCTTCCATACGGTGCCGCACACGTAGGCGTCATGGGGAGCGAGTGTATTCGCGAGGCTGCCATATCGGTGTCTTGATTATATTTATTGTAGTCGCCCCTCCATAATGACATTCTTTCTAATTCTTTTGTAATTGCATTTTCTATGGTTATCAAAATTCACGGGTGAAGAGAGAACGATCGATATAAGCGGTGACTATATTTTATGATGCGAGTATTATTACGACACGTCGTACGGCTGGCATTGGTTGCTGCCACCGAGATCTAAGTCCATGACGCCTACGTGTGCGGCACCGTATGGAAGGGGTTAATACTGTCCTGTATCACTTCTCTGAATATTCATTTCCTTTTTTCACCAAACCCTGTGGGAGGGGGGAAGAATACTGCCACAGAGTGTTCCCACTTGAATCATAAAAGGCAACAAAAACAGAAAGGGGATAGGACTAGGCATCCTACTCTCTGTAGCCCCAATGGGGACATTCCTAAAAAAAATGCAAGGGCATATGAGGGTCTAGGAGGAGTTTTCCAAACAGAACCCTAAGGTTTGGGTCTTTAAATGTATGCGGATGTGGTACAGATGACAGTAAAAGGGAAGAGAAAGGCAGCATGTTTGTCAGAAGAAAGATGGATGTGTTGGCATTGAGTGAAACTAAGTTGAAAGGGAGGGGCAAGTTTGAGTTTTGGAGTGTAGCTGGGAGGGTGTCAGGAGAGAAAAGAGGCCAAGGGAGAGAAGAGGTGACTATATTAGTAAGTTATGAACCAAAAGGTCTCCTGTCAGCATGCTCCTCCTCCTTTGAAAACACATGGTTGAGTGGAAGGAGGTTTCTTCATGGTTAATGTGGATGAAGGTGAAACTGGGAAGGGAGATGTGGGTTTTTGTAATTGCACATGGGCCTGGTAATGAGACGAGTGTAGAGGAAAGAGAGGCTTTTTGGATAGCTTTAAATGAGTGTATGTTTGTATAGGGAGAAATGTATAGGGAGATCTTAAAACTAGAGTAGGAAATGAACCAATAGATGGACTGGTTGGTAAGTGTGGAGGTCTAGGACAAAATTGTAGTGGAGAGATGATGGTGATGTGTCTAGAGAGTTCATTATGGCAAATACAGTGTTTAGGAAGAAAGTCAAACAGAAGTACACATGGGAGCAGGTGGTGGATAGGGCTTTAATGGACTATATTGTGGTAACCAGGAGAGTAGTTAGAGTTTTGGATGTACATGTCCTAAGGGGAGAGAGTGGGAGAATATCAGATAATTTTGTGGTGGAAGGCAAGTTGAGAGTGGTGGATGGATGGAGAGGGGGGAAAAGGACAGAAGGTAGGGAGGTCCTTGGAGTAAATTGCTTAAATGAGAAAGAAAAGAAGGAGTACAAGAAGAAGATGAAAGAGGAGTGGGAGGGAGTGAAGGAGAAATGGGAATGTTTCAAGGAGGGAGTCACATGGTGTGCAAAGACGGTGTGTGGAACAAGGAGGATGGGAGTAATAGCAGGAAGGGTAGTTAGTGGTGGGATGAGGAAGCAAAGAAGGTTGTAGAAGAGAAGAAACGAACATTCACAGATTGGTTGCAAAATAGGATGAGGGAATCATATGAGAGGTACAAAGAAAAGAGAAGAGAAGTAAATCATAAAATAAAGGAGGCAAGGAGGAGAGCAGATGTGAAATGGGGTAGAGTATGACAGAAATTTGAAAGTAATAAAAAGATGTTTTGGAAAGAAATTAAGAGAGGAAGAGGAGGCAAACCAAGTAGAGAGGAAAAGGTAAAAGGTGGACATGGAGAGATGATAATGGAAGAGACGGCAGTAAGAGGAAGATGGGGAGAGTATTTTAGGGAGTTGTTAAATGTGAAGGAAGATAGGGAGGGAAGGTAGTTGCAGTGAGACATTCTAAGAAAATGACAGTGATGAATAAGGAAAATGGAGGAGAAATAAGGAAAGACGAGGTGAAAGCAGTTATTTAAATGAGAACAGGTAAAGCGCCTGGGTTAGATAGGTGTCATGCAGAGTATCTAAAATAGAGAAGTACAGTGATGGTGGACTGGCTGGTGAGGTTGTTTAATATTTGTCTAAAAGAGGGTAGAGTGCCGGAGGACTGAAGGAGTGTCTGTATAGTTCCACTTTACAATGAAAAAGGGGACAAGTGTGAGTATAGTAGTTTCAGAGGCATCAGTTTGTTGAGTGTAGTTGGGAAAGCTTATGGGAGGTTTTGAGATGATTAAGAGAGGAACCGAGGGAGTAATTGGTGAGGAACAGTGTGGGTTTAGGACAGGAAAGGTTTGCATGGACCAGATTTTTGTGGTAAGACAGATATATGAGAAAACTATAGGGAAAGGTAAGGATGTTTTTTGGGCCTTTATGGATTTGGAAAAGGCTTATGACGGGGTAGACAGGAAGGCACTTTGGGACGTACTGCAGATATATGGGATAGGAGGAAAGCTGTTAAGAGCAGTCAAGAGTTTTTACGAGAGTAGTAGAGCCTGTGTTAGAATTAGAAATGGAGAGACTGAGTAGTTTGAGGTAAAAGCGGGATTCTGCCAGGGATGTGTTATGTCACCTTGGATGTTCAATTTATACATGGATTAGGTGGTGCAAGAGGTAAACACATGGGTAATGGATGGGGAACTGGAGATGGTTAAAGAAAATGGAGAGAAATAGGAGATAAACCAGTTGTTGTTTGCTGGGGACAGTGGGCTTATGGCAAGATCAGAGGAGTGATTAGGGAAGTTAGTGACAGAGTTTGAGAAGATGTGCGATAGAGGGAAGTTGAAGATAAATGTGGTTAAAGTAAGGTGATGAGATATACAAGGAGAGAAAGTGGCAGCAAATTGGAGGTGAAGATTAAGATACTTCGGTGTGAATGTGGTGGGAAAAGGAATGAGTGGAGATGGAGGTAGAATGTAGAAATAGACATTTGGGAATGGATGCTAAGAGGAGATTGTATGAGGGAGTAATTGTACCAACAGCACTGTATGGGGGAGAAACATGGAATATATGAGACAAAGAGTTTAAATGGGCTTGAGATGAAATGCCAAGAAGTATGGTAGGGGTTACTAGGTTGCATAGAGTGAGAAATGAGGAGGTGAAGAGGAGAGCGGGGATGAGAAAGAGTTAGGAGTTAGGGTTGATGAAAGAGAACTGGGATGGTTTGGACACATGGAAAGAATGAGTAAAGAAAGATTAGTAAAAGAGGTGTGGAAGGCAGAGGTAGAAAGACAGGAGAGGACAGAAGATAGGGTTGAATGGAAAATGGTTGTGTATGGATGCATGAGGGGGAGTGGGTGAGGGATGGAAGGTGAGGGAGTATGTGTGAAAAATAAATTGACAGAGCCCGAAGGGATTTCTTCCCGTTTTCTCCTTTTCTGCATGAGGGGACAGAGAAGGAGGTTGCCGATTTAATAAAGCTACCTTGCTGTGGATGTGCTGTGTCTTGTGACACTACTTCTAACCCAGGGCAGTGGGCAAGATGAAGGGAAGACCCATTATCCAGGAGGTGCCAAGATAAGGGAGAGGGAAGGGGGTGGATGGGAGTGGAGTATGCTGGGGATGGAATGGGTGGGAGTGTTTAAATGCCTTTGATTTTTGGCTACCTCCCTTGTAAGGGGGAAAAAGCCTTTGGTATATGTATGTAATATATTCAGAATGAAAGAGAATGAGTAGTAAAGCTCCAACTTTATATTTCATAACACCAGTATTGTCATGCATCACCAAATCATCGTTCATCAGGCTTTTGATACTGCGTGTGAGGATTTGACTTGCATTGAAGAGGTTAAACAACCTTACTAGCCAGTCTACCATCACTGTGCCTCCCTTCTTTAGACACTACATGACACCCATGTAACCCAGGTGCCTTACCTGCTCTAATTATTTTAATAATTACTTTCACTTTATCTTTTCTTATTTTTCCTCCATTTTCCTCATTCATCACTGCCAAAAAACAAAGGTATAAAAACTACTCCCACCCACTCCATCCCTATCATACTCCACTCCCCTCCCTCTTATCTTGGCACCTCCTGGATGATGGGTCATCCCTACATATTGTCCAGCGCCCTGGGTCAGAAGCAGTGTCACAAGATACAGCACATCCACAGCAAGGCCACTTCATTAAATCAACAACCCCCTCTCCATTCCCTCATGCAGAAAAGGAGAAAACGAAGAAATCCCTTCGGGCTGCATCAGATTATTTCTAACACATACTTCCTCACCCCCTATCCCCCACCCATTCCACCTCATGCATCACAGCATCATGCATACACAACCATTCTCCATTCACCTCTATCTTCTGTCCTCTCCCATCCTTTCTCAACAGACATTCCCCTCTTTCCCAGTGCCCCTTTTACCCCATCCTTTTCATCATAGGTCCCACCTTTACTCCAACCACACATTCTATTTCTAATCCTAACACATGCTCTACTACTCTTGTAAAAACTCTTGACTGCTCCTAAAAGCTTTCCTCCTATCCCATACATCTGCAATACCTCCCACAGTGCCTTCCTCTCTACCTTGTCATAAGCCTTTTCCAGATCCACAAAGGCCAAAAAAACATCCTTTCCTTTTCCTATAGCTTTCTCACATATCTGTCTTACCACAAAAATCTGATGTATGCAACCCCTACCTGTCCTAAACCCACACTGTTCCTCACTAATTACTCCCTCTGTTCCTCTCCTAATCCTCTCAATCAAGACCCTCCCATAAGCCTTCCCAACTACACTTAACAAGCTGAAACTCTGAAACTACTATACTCACACTTATCCCTTTTTCCCTTGTAAAGTGGAACTATACAGGCACTACTCCAGTCCTTCAGCACTCTACCCTCTCTTAAACAAACATTAAATAACTTCACCAGCCAGTCCACCATCACTGTACCTCCTTTTTTCAGACATTCTGCATGACATCCATCCAACCCAGGTGCCTTACCTGCTCTCATCATTTAACAACTGCCTTCACCTCATCTTTCCTTATTTCTCCTCCTTCTCCTCACTCATCACAGTCATTTTCTTAGCATGTCTCACTGCAACTACCTTCCCTCCCTATCCTCCTTCACATTTAACAACTCCCTAAAATACTCTCCCCATCTTCCTCTCACTGCCTTCTCTTCCATTATCATCTCTCCATCTGCACCTTTTACCTTTTCTTCTCTACTTGACTTGCCTCCTCTTCCTCTCTTAATTTCTTTCCAAAACATCTTTTCTTACTTTCAAATTTTTGTCATACTCTTACCCCATTTCACATCTGCTCTCCTATTTACCTCCTTTATCTTAACCCCTTCCATACGGTGCCGCACACGTAGGCGTCATGAGGAGCAAGTGGATTCGCGACGCTGCCATATCGGCGTCTTGATTATATTTATTGTAGTCGCCCCTGTGTTTTTACATTCTCCCAAATGCGACCTGAATCCCATTCTCTGTGGTTTTCAAAATTCGCGGGTGAAAGAGAGAACGATCGATATAAGCGGCGACTATATTTTATGATGCGAATATTATTTCGTTACGTCATACGTCTGGCATTGGTTGCTGCCCGCGAGATTTAAGTCCCGTATTGAAGTGGTTAAATGCTTTACTTCTCCTCTTTTCTTTGTACCTCTCATATGATTCCCTCATCCTATTTTGTAACCAATCTGTGAAAGCTTGCTTCTTCTCTTCTACAACCTTCTTTGCTTCCTCAGCCCACCACTCACTACCCTTCCTATTATTCCCTCCCATCCTCCTTGTTCCACACACCATCTTTGCGCCATTTTTGTCACCTCTTACGATTCAAGTGGGAAGACTTGATGGCAGTATTCTTTTCCCCCACCACAGGGTTAGGCAAAAAAGGAAATGAATATTCAGAGAAATTGTACAGGACAGTAACAATGGGTGTGGGGGACAGCATAATGGAGAGACAGTTGCAGCATAATAAAGTATCATAATTTCTCTATGAACAGAGATTCCCTCTATCACAGACAAAATGATGTGTGGGTCTGGTCCATAGGGATGCCCCATATAGACTCCAAAGTATTGGCTGCATGCTACTTAGCCACAATAACACACAGTCAATATCCCAGATAGGGTATTCATCAAGTACTTACCATTATTCTTTCACTTTTTGCTTCAAGATTTAGAGTTATTAACAGACTTGGGGTTTCCTTGTAGGAACACAACGAAGACCCAAGTATGGCGTGCCACTTTGGATCAGACTGAGAAAAACAAAACAGTGCACAAAAATCATAAACACATGCACTCTTAGAGAAATCATTATATAGACCGACCAAGAATTCATCAATGTACACATATGCTAAATATAATTCTATTGAACTATCAAGACATTCATTAATATTTGACTCACAGTCACCCCTTCAACTGCAGAGGCAAGTGGTAGAATAATATAACCAAGAAACTTCTTTTTCCCATTTACATGAATGCTAAAGCACTCAATATGAATTGGAACTCTGCTCAGCTTGTATCTGCAAGAATATAAATTTAGTTAGCTAAGTATTTCTAGGCTCCAGTGCATAAACTTTTTATTTGGGTCCTTCATCAAACCACTATGTCTTCTTCATTAAAACAGTATCAGCATAGAACTGGCATGGTAACATATTCCAACTGTCTCAGAGGCAATCACTACACAGAAAACATAGAGCACATCATACTACACTGTTGTAAACTCACCCATTCTACACAGTAACACAAAATATTCTCAGTAAATAACATATGAACTGAAGTAGTGGTTGTAAATGGCTTCCTGGAGGCCATGGGTCTTTTGCAAGAAAGAACTGAGACAATAAATTGATGCATATCTATTTTTCCAAGTAAAGATAAAGAAAGACAAAACACATTGCTGCACTAATATTCAACAATCAAACAATTAATCTGTTGCTCCAGATCTCTCTTGCTGGAATCCCACAGCCCTGAGGAATTTAGCTACAGCTGCCAGGTTAATCAATAGGTCAGCCAGCAATGAGATTTTGTAAAATTGTTTAAAGTGAGTGTCAGGCAGTGTTTTATAACATGTTCTTTCTTCAAAGTGGTGATTGCATCTGTGTGGTTGGGTTCATGACTCTACTTGGGGCAATCTACCATAGATGACAACATACAGATACATATATAATCCAAAGCAATTAACAATTTTCTAATGTCTCTGTAATATGTATCATATGATACAATAAAGTTTACTCTTTCCTGGTACTGGCTGGGCTATGAAGTCAGTGTTTTGTACACTGACCTCTGCAATAAGGTCTAACATGAATGCTATTCAAATTGACCTAAGTGTCTTATACACGAATAATACAAAAGCATTATTTGGTTGTTCTGATAATGTGAGTCATCCCTTGTAGGCATTACACTTGCTTAAATGCACATAACACACACTGATTAAAATAACATATTACGGTAAACATAAAGTAAATAGGCAGCTACATTTTTGCATAAACAAAAGTAAATGTAAAACTTCCTGCAAATGTACAAAACAGAAAAAGCACAATGCATAAGATTAATAGAAAAATATATAGGAAATACACAGGAAAATATAACTAGGGAACCTAATGGTACTATTTACAATGGCCATTAAATCATATAGTACATTACTTTCTAATAGTGTTCCTATCCGCCTGCCATGTTATTTCCGTAAAGAACTTGGGCTGTGTAACAAGGGGAATAGGGTCAGTTGCAAGGGTGTGGCCATCCAGCTTGGCTTCAACAACAGCTGTATGGTTGGTCTCAGGGCACCATCCTCTTCCTGCAATGAAGTGCACTACTCATTTATTTGTTAAAAAGAAAATAAACTGAAAGAAACTCAAGACACTTTCCGAGAAATAAATATGAACGACTAGTAGAATAATTACTTGAAAATTACTACAACAAAATTAAAAGGTGGTCCAGGACTCAAAGGAAGAGAAAATAATGCCAGGCACTTTAAAGATTTCATGTACATGAACCAACAGATCAGTATTACAAGAGCTACAGGCTGACTCTGAAAATGTGTGTTCAGCTGCTCTTTTTTCACAAATCTGAGCCTGTTAATGAGTACCTTTATTGTATAATGTTTCTTGCTAATCCATATTTGTGACAACAAAATTTCATACAAAAGAAAAGATGACTTTACTGATTTATGAATATTATAAAATGTAGTTCAGATATTCATCCATCTACCCATATTCCTCTGTTGACATAATTATTATGAATACACTGTAACAGTTAATACAGTCTGTGCATGAATCATGAGTGAATTGGGTAAATATTGATCATAAATAAATGTTATTTCATCTTTATGTACTTAAATTTTTGGCACATTTGGTAAACCATGTATTTCAGTAATCCATATGAAGACAAATTAGCACAATTTTGGGGGGTCAGCCTGTATTCTTATAGCATTATTGTGACCAAATAATAGGTGTATCATTATAATAAAAAATGCAGTAAATAAACTGGAATTATGCAAATAAATATGTGATAGTAAAAGTAGTGGGAACAGGTAAATGTATGATACAATCAAATCCTTCCATATTCAAGTGATGCTCATCTTTGTCAGTAGTGTGGTTAGTGCAAGGATAATGGACACTTTGAAATATGGACTGGGCAGGCTTATGGCAGACAAGGGATGGATAACATGTGGCAATGGATAATCACTATAGATAAGCTTAAGGAGCAGCCATGATTACACCTGATTGTGCCTGTTTATTTCATTAGTACTATTTTTTCATGCCAGGTCAATTTATTATGCTGCAAATGACCCTTTCTTCTAAGTTAACCCTTTCACTATAAATAGGACTGTTCCTTTTATTCTGGCTGCCACCTGACTATTTTACTCAGCCATACATGACCCCTTCAAAAGTGAAGGGGTTTATAAAAATGGAAAAGGACAAATACTTCATCCTGTTAAGGTCAAAACATATACATATCTTCCATGGAAAAACAAAATATTTATGTCATTTTCCTCATTTGTGACAGAGGTGAAATTTGCAAGAATGATGAGGACACTGCTGTACTCATGTGACTCACAGAAAAGGCTGGGGAAAGGCGTTTGTTTGACAACTGACTTCAAATGGCTGATGAGTGACTGACTGACTGACTGACTAAAGGCCCCTTCTCAGTATGTGTCAAATTGTGGGGAACTGACCTTTGCAGTCCCTACAATACACTCAAACTGAGGCATACAGGGCACTAGACTCATGCCACTGTCCTCCCAACAGTGGTTGACAGGTGAGGCACAACAGAAGACCCAGCAAACCACCCCATTCATCATGTCACAAAAGTCACAGCTCTACTGGTGTCATGAGGACATTATTCAATTAATAGAAATATACAAGAATAACATGTGCCTATGGAAAGTGAAACATCACCTGTACATAGACAGAAATGCCAGGGATGAAGTGAGTGCTGTGCATCATTCACCCATGGCAATGAGTCGCTGTTCAACCACAGGATAAGTAAAATGTCTACACTTTTCACTCCTGTACTAAGCCACCCTGACTCAAAAGATGCATAGTGTGACATGGCCTTGATGTGTGTGTGTGCATGTGTTTGGTTTTAGTTAACATAAATAATAGCAACTGTTCCTGAGATCCATGCAATATATGTAAAATAACTAAAAAAGTAAATGAAGTTAAAACAAATCATACCTGTTATCAGACCATTCTATTCATTTCTGTAACACCTGTCTGGTAATGAAGGGGTCAAGTCTTAACACCCATTTTCTTAGTTAAGGTTTAGTGTCCTTTTGACAAGAAATAAACTGATCTACATTAATCTTTCCATGCCAGTAGGTATTTATTCTTTTAATCTGGCTACTGCATGGCTACTTTATTCACCTCTGCAGCACCCTTTTGGTAAGGAGTTAAGAAAGCACAAAATAACAAGAGGTACCGGTATAATAGGATTTCTAAAATTGGTGGACTGTACTGCAGTGACATTCAATAATGTTGATAAGTAGAGGAGAGAATATCTTAAAAAAGAGGAAACTAAATTAATCTGTCTTATATGAAAACAAATATGAGATAAAGGAAATAAAATATGAGGATACAACTATAAGGCTAAAATAATGAAAGGTCAACATAAGAAACTGAGCTACCATTCTGCATTTTGCCTTTGGCAAGCTAATTATCTTTACACAAGGATAGCAGACATCAAAAGAAGATCCTTTACTGACTGTTTGTAGCACCCAAAGGCTTTTTCAACCTTGCTTTGGTTATCATGTAAGCATATATATTTCAAATCCACTTAAATCATGGCATACTTTCTTTTAAGTAATGCCAAAATCTCACACATGAAAAGTACAAATGATTTGGAATCATGAATACATATGTTTCATAACTTGGAACTTTTTCTGGTTCTTTAGCCAGAACATCCACTACTGAAAATATTTCCACTTTTAGAATGCACCTAATCATACCTTCTTTTCAATAACACCAAAATACCTACCACATGGCAGGCACATATGATGTGGAATCAAGAGTTTTTAAACATTTCCTGGGGTATAAGAAACATGAACATATATATATATATATATATATATATATATATATATATACATATATGTATCTTGAGACATTCTGACAGGTTGACGTAAGCAGAGTAGGAAACACAGGAGTCTTAGTCTTGAGTTTATTCCTGAGTAGTTTCGCGGGTATGCTTTTTCCTTTGAAAAAGCATACCTGCGAAACTAGTCAGGAATAAACTCAAGACTAAGACTCCTGTGTTTCCTACTCCGCTTACGTCATATATATATACATATATTGCTAAAACAGTCACCACTAAAAATACCTGCCCTTAAATTCTTTGAGAGGCTATTCAAATAAAGAGTAGCTTATATTTTCTTCCCTCCACAATATCTTTCCATAAGCACATGGAGTTTCAACTAATCTTGATGTGGACACCAAAATTATATACCCATAACTTCCTTCAGTAAAATCATATGCCCACTCAGGTGGAGGGAGGATAAAATAAGTTTACTATACAAACAGCAAAAGCATAATAAATCAAATTTATTTGCTGCGAGATTTGATATTACAGTAAACCCTTAATATAACAGACGATATGGAGATAGGGGTCTGTCATTATATCCGAAGATCTGTTATAACTGAAGATCTGTTGAATCCGATGGAAATACCGGACAGATCCGTTATATCCTGAAGTTTGTTTGGTACTAGAAATTAGTAGGATTACAAATTACAGTAAACCCTTGATATAACGAGCAATATGGGGACAGGGGTCTGTCGTTATATCTGAAGATCCATTATAACCAAGGATCCCTTGCTATAACGGTTGGAAATCCGTTATACGAGGGTTTGTCAGGTCAGATTTTTTGTCTGTTTTATCCAATATCCAGTATATTGAGATCCATTATATCGAGGGTTTACTGTGTAACTATTACTGAATCCTGGATCAGTATAGCTGATAGACATTTCCTTCCAAATAATGATTACAACTTACTGCAACTCTCTCTTGGAAACACCTTCCAGTCAGGCTTTTGCCCTTCACATCAAAAACAATGACAGCTACCTGGTATACCTCTTGTCAATGCTTCCACCTGCCTCAACTTCAATCTAGGTATGACAAACACCTGTCCACTATGTGTACTCACTCTTGAGTGAGGTCAGCTGGCCAAATGTCTTGAGATAACATAAAATTTTATCTATCTTGGCTAGGGCTGCTTTGTTGTTGTTGCCATTTGACCAATACCCTGTTTTACAAGTACAAAATGGAGCCCACTTGCTACAGAGGCACATTCAATAGTCAACATACATGACCATGCATAGGTAGCCAATCTGCTGGATGGAAACTTAAAACTCTCCACTTCCTCAACACTCTCACATCTAATAATTAATCAATCTACCTATTCTATATACCAAAAGGCTTCTTCCCCCATATATGGGAGGTAGCCAGCAAGCCATGAATCCAATCTCCATCCACCCAACACCTTCATCTTGAAGATGTTTATGCTCTTCCTTTCTGCCTCCTTTAAATTCTAAGTCTCCATTATACACTGTTGTGGGCACAAACATCCTTCATACAGTCTTTTCTCCACATTCAAGGTTTGATACCTATTTCTCATGATGCTTTTCATTCCTCCCAGACATTTACATGCTTATCAAAATAAACATCATGTGAGGACAGCCTTTATTAGTACAATGTTTCATTTGTTACAGCTTTTTCAAATACATAGTTGTAATACACACAACTGAGATTAAATAAGAGGAATGGGGGGAGAGGGGTCAATGTATTGGTTCTTTGTATGATGGCTGCTTCCAAACATTTTCTATGAATCTTGGAAGCAGCTATCATACAAGGAACCAACACAGCTGAACAACATAGGGGCGTGGTCAAAATCTCACCCCACCTAATTCCTTTAATACCTATTGCCAACAAAATTTTAAGCTATCCCTAGTTGCCCTCCAAAATCCCCTTTTTCCTCTCAAGGTTGTTGTCCACCCTCAGTAGACAATTGCTCACCCTTCTTATTTTCTTCTTCCTTTTGTTCCTTGGTTAAGAGATAATGTCGTTCACCCAGCCAATTGTTCCATCTTATCCTTAACCTTTCCTGTTCCCAGACATTTGGCCCACCTTCTCCTTAATCTTTCCTAGTATTTAGTGACCCCCTCCCCCTGTCCTCCCTACCTCTCTCCCCCTATTCCTCTTATTTAATCTCAGTTATGTGTATTACAACTATGTACTTGAAAAAGCAAATCATCATACTGATAAAGACTCCATTCTCATATGGTGTTTATTTTGAAAGAATTGTTGGCAACTGCCACTTTTATACATTTCCATGCTTCCCTTATTCTATAACAAAATTTACCTACATTCCCTGCTATGTGTGACCCCAAATACTTAAAGCTCTCCACATCCTCCAGCCTCTCTCCTTTCAAACTCAATTCTATCCCACTGCCACTCTCTCCCTTTGTACACCTCATCATCTTCCATTTGCCATTTACTTTTAGCTTTCTCCTCTATATACCCTTCCAAACTCTGCTACCAACTGGTTCAGGTCCTCCTTTGAGTCAGTTACAAGTGCAGTATCATCCACAAACAATAACTCCCTCACCTCCCACTTCACTCACCAGCTCCAAACATGTGCCTATGAACCTTATTTTTACTGCCTGCACCACCCCATCCATGTGCAAGCTGCACAACCATGGCAACATTACACAACCCTGGCACAGCCCCGCTTTCACCTCAAACTATTCACTCTTTCCATTCCCTACCCTCACAAAAGCTCCAATACTCGTGTAAAAAAATTTTGAGTGGCCTCAACAGTCTTCCCCTTATTTCAATGATGAGTAACTGCATGTGATATTCCTGCAAGATGGACAGCGAAGCTGCCAATTTTCAAAACCCATCATCAACCCCTTCACCTCCATCAGGTGTAGCCCTGAGGGGCTGACACTTGGTCTCTCTTTCAACTTTAGTTGTATTTCTTACACTTTTTCATACATGGAAAGCAGATGACTGGTAACCGCTCTCAACTCCTTCAACTTTCAGCTAGTAACATAGAAACAGTGTCACACTGATACAACATATACAAGTCTGAAGTTTCTTCCCAGAGAACTGTGGGAGGTTCTGAGGACTTGTGCCAGCCATTGAGGGGCTGCAGATTTTCTACTTAGTGAAACCCAGGGCAACAAATGACTGACTGAACACCCTCTCACACACTTTACAGAGTAATCTCTTTAAAACTATTACATTCATATTTGTCCCCCTTTTCTTTATAAAGTGGAACTATATATTCACTCCTCCAGTCCACTAGCACACCTCCTCCATTTGTCAGACATTCTGTGTAACACCAATCTAATCCTGGTGCCTTACCAACTTTCATATCTTTCAATGCTCTTTGTATCTATTTTTCTCCTATAATCCTATCATTCTCCTGTCCTATTATAACCATCTTTCTGGCATCTCCTACTGCCACAATCAAACACTTCCTAACTTCCTCTACATTCAACAAATACTCTACCCATCTTCCCTTTAATTCCTTCACTTTCATTAGCATCTGTCCATCTACACCGGTCATTCTCAACGGGGGCAATTTTTGAGCTCAGGGGGGGTGATTTTTGAGCTCAGGGGGGCAAAAAATGTCACAGGTATTGCCTCTAAGAAATTTTAAGCCTAATATAAAAGATCTAGCAGCGAAGCACCAACCCCAAGGATCTCAATAAAACATAACGTGAGTAAAACATTATAAATTAGTTGTTTATCATCGTTGCAATAATTTTTATTATCATTTTCCAATTAAGGGGGGGGCGATCCTTTTTTTTTTCAATTGAAAAAGGGGGCAATATGGCTAAAAAGGTTGATAAACCCTGACCTACACCTTTTACTTTTCCCTCTCTACCTGACTCATCCCCCTTGCTCTTTTCACTTCCCTCCAAAACAGGTTTTATATATATTTTTTTAAATTCTCCATCAAACACCAGTCACACTTTAAATCTGATCTTCTCTTTGCCTCCATTGCATGTTGTTTCTATTGGTACTGTCTTCCTTCTGCACCTCTCACATGCCAATTCTATTTTGCGAACAATCTCTATACATTTGCTTCTTTTCTTCCATTACCAACTTCACCTCTTCATCTCACCATTTGTTACTTCCCCTCCTGTTCCCTCCCATCCTCCTCATTTGAGTTGAAACTTTTGTGCACTTTAGCATTTCCTCTATTTCTGTTTCAATTTTATCCCTCACTAATAATACACACACAATATATATACATATATATATATATATATATATATATATATATATATACATATATATACATGTCTATTCCCACATCCAACCAAAAACCATTTGTTGTTTCTTCTACCTTAGCTCCATGTGGATGAAGTGTCATCTTTGCCCTCTAGTAACTTCTTGGTCAGAGGCAATCTCCAGCAAGAAAAAGCACCTTCACAGCAGGAATGATAACTGAAGTTGGTTTACCCTTTCCACTTCATTACATGGCAACCCTACTCCCTTAACCAATTGAAAATTTACAGAGAAGGCAAGAAAAAGTATTTTTGGCCCACCTCAATTTTTAATTCATTCACCACCACCCTTTACTAACAATTACCCCATGCCATCTCCCTTCCTTGTTTCCCTCCAGTGTCCCTCTCATCCCATGCACCCATCTCATTTTTGGTTTCCCCCTTAAATTCATTTCACCCATTTCCACCTTCCCCACGATTTTTGTTAGTCTTCCTTATCCCATTTCATAGATAAATATATGAAGTTCCCAATCTTACTTATTTCTTAGCATTGTGAGATCATGCACTTAAATTAAGTCAGTGGTTCTTAACTGTTTCCATGGTTTACATCCCCTTTCAATTTAGAAGCAGCCCCATCTTCATGTTCTTTCCATATGCCCAGACCATCACAGTATTCTTTGATTATCCCTATCTGCTAGCTCTCTTTCCTTCCTCATACTCTACCTCACCTCATTTCTCATCCTATCTTTTTTTTTTTGTAACCCCCCACCATGTTTCTTACACACTCCATTTCAAACATGTTAGGTTCTTCCTTTCTATCTCTTGAATTATAAGTCTGCTCCATTGGGTGTTATGAGCACAATCACCACTTTGTTTAGTCTTCTTTTTGCATTCATCTTTAGATAGCTATTTCTCAAAACTTTTTATTCCCTTACTCTATGATTTTCCTCCATCCCCCATCCCTCAATTCCCTGTTCCATATGACACTAAATCAGTGGTTCTTAATGTTGTTGGAGGTAATGGACCCTGCAAGTTTCATTCGTGCATTCACCAAACCCTTTGTAATTAGAAAAAATAAAGTATGATTTCTTCAAAACATAAGTATATATTCTACTTGTACACAAAAGAAACCATGTATCAGTTGTACACAAAATCACTGTGTTCAAAGAACAAAACCATCATGTATTTCACACAAAAACAAAAATAAAACTCAATGAATTTCTATTGCAAATCAATGTGACTTTTGCTATTGCCTTTCAGAGACCAGCTCTGAAATGCATAGCTTCACCTTGGTGAGTGCCACTCACATCCCATTTTCTAAACAAATTCTGTTGCTTTTCTTCATTTTGATGTTTATCATCCTCAAAAAGGATTGCTCACTATTAGGAAGTTGCCCCCACTTCTAGTCCTCACTCCTCGGTCCTCATCTCTCCTCCTCACCTCTAGTCCTAGCTATCCCACAACCTTTAACCCAGGAAGCTCCCAAGGGAATTGCTCATGGTTCCAAACAAGTGAATCACATGCCACTTGACCATGTGATTTGACAAAGCTTCTTTGAGAAAACACATGTGGTTAGACCAGCAACCTAAGTCAGTCCCAGCAATAACTAACCTGCACCTCAGCCAGTCTTGTGAAGATGAACACTGGATTCTTTGAGGAGTGCACATCCCATACTTGGTGACTAAGCAGTATGAGAATGTTTTGTGTCCAACTTCCCAGTTATGGATTTTGCCCTTGTGCCAATTAAGGACAAGGGTCATAACCTGCCCATGTATACAAAGACTGGATGAACTCCAAAGATTCAGATTGCCTTAGAGTATCACAGTGTGAGCCTGGCTTGCTGCCTACTTACTTTCTCACCTCATCCAACCTCCCCAGCAAGCAGACCAAATTGGGGCATGACTTGAAAAGCACAGTCGTCACCTCCCTCCCCATCTCTCCCCCTCTTTTCTCATACTTGACAGTTATCATTATTGGCACCCAACATTTATTTCTAATTTAAACAACAAATTCTCTCCATCAGAGTTTACCTTCAAACCAGCATAACACTCACAAAGATACATTGTAACAAATGGCATAAGTATCTCAAGGGCTTTCTTAGCAATAAGATACACTATGATTTGGCGACACCAAAATGTTGAGAGCATTGTAATTCTGAAGAATTGCTGATGAAACTGGTTATGCTGAAGTTCAATGATTTTGTTGAGGTATTCATCATCATAAATGGAGAAATATGGGTTATAAGCCAGTTGTTATTTGATTGGGGAAGTTGGTAACGGAGTTTGGGAAGGTGTGTGGGGGAGGGAAGTTGAAGATAAGTGCGAGTGGAAGTAAGGTGATGAGATGTGCAAGGGGAGGGGATGGCAGCAGGTTGGAAGCGAGTGCTAAGAGAGAGAGACTGGAGGAAGTGGTTTGCTTTAGATACATACATACATACATATACCAAGGCTTTTTCCCCCTTCCAAGGGAGGTAGCCAAAAAGGGAAAGGCATTAAAAAACACTCCCACCCATTTCATCCCCAAATACACTCCACACCCCTCCCGCCCTTCCTCTCATCTGAGCACCTCCTGGATGACGGGTCATCCCTGCACCCTGCCCACCGCCCTGGGTCAGAAGCAGTGTCGCAAGACACAGTACATCCACAGCAAGGCCGCTTCATTTAATCGGCGACCCCCCCTCTCCGTCCCCCTTTGCATATAAGGCGAGGACGGGGAGAAATCCCTTTGGGGCTGCGTCAAAATTTACTCACACATACTACCCCACCCCCCCGCCCATTCCTCCTCATGCAGTCACAACATCATCCATATACAACCATTCTCCACTCACCTCTGTCTTCCGTCCTCTCCCTTCCTTCCTCAACAGACATTCCCCTCTTCCCCAAAGCCCCCTTCACCCCATCCATCCACCTCATCCTAGGACGTCCCCTCATGTTCACTCCCTCCACATCTGCCTTCCATACCTCTTTTACTAGTCTTTCTTCACTCATTCTTTCCATGTGTCCAAACCATCCTAATATTCTTTCATCAACCCTATCTCCCAATCCTTTTTCACCCCTGTTCTCCTCCTCACCTCATTTCTCACTCTATCCAGCCTAGTAACCCCCACCATACTTCTCAGACACCTCATTCTCAAACACATTCAAAACTCCTTCTCTCTTCTTCTCTTATGTTCCACGTTTCTGCCCCATACAGTGCTGTTGGCACAATCACTCCTTCATACAGTCTCTCCTCTTAACATCCATTCCCAAATGTCTATTCCTCATTACACTCTTTAAACCACCAAGGCATTTACTCGCTTCTCTCAATCTACATTCTACCTCCACCTTCACTCCCACCTTTTCCTGCTACACTTGCACCCAAGTATCTAAAACTGTCCACTTCCTCCAGTCGCTCTCCCTTAATGTTCACTTCCAGTCCTACTGCCACTTCCACCCCTTGTACATCTCATCACCTTACTTTTACCCACATTTATCTTTAGCTTTCTTCTATCACATACTCTCCCAAACTCTGCCACCAGCTTCCTCAATCCCTCCTCTGACCCTGCCACAAGCGCAGTGTCGTCCGCAAACAACAGCTGGCTCACCTCCCACTTTTCTCCATTTTCTTTAACCATCTCCAATCCCTGACTCACTACCCTAGCATTCACCTCTCGCACCACCCCATCCATGTATAAGTTGAACAGCCAGGGTGACATAACGCATCCTTGACGAAGTCCCACCTTTACTTCAAACCACTCACTCTCTCCATTTCTAATCCTAACACATGCTCTACTACTCTCATAAAAACTCTTAACAGCTCCCAAAAGCTTTCCTCCTATCCCATAAATCTGCATAACCTCCCACAGTGCCTTTCTGTCTACCCTATCATAAGCCTTTTCCAGATCCATAAAAGCCCAAAAAAACATCCTTCCCCTTTCCTATAGCTTTCCTCACATATCTGTCTTACCACAAAGATCTGATCTACACAACCTCTACCCGTCCTAAATCCACACTGTTCCTCACCAATTACTCCTTCTGTTCCTCTCCTAATCCTCTCAATTAAGATCCTCCCATAAGCCTTCCCTACTACACTCAACAGGCTAATCCCTCTGAAATTACTACATTCACACTTGTCCCTTTTCCCTTGTAAAGAGGAACTATACAGGCACTACTCCAGTCCTCCGGTACTCTACCCTCTCTCCAGCAAACATTAAATAACCTCACCAAACAGTCCACCATCACTGAACCTCCTTTTTTTCAGACATTCTGCATGACATCCATCCAGACCAGGTGCCTTACCTGCTTTCATCATCTTTACAACTGCCTTCACCTCATCCATCCTTATTTCTCCTCCATTCTCCTCACTCATCACTCTCATTTTTCTTCGCATTTCCACTGCAGCTATCTTTCCTTCCCTATCCTCCTTCACATTCAGCAAACTCCCTAAAATATTCTGCCCATCTTCCCCTCACTGCCATCTCTTCCATTATCAACTCTCCATCTGTACCTTTTACCTGTTCTTCCCTACTTGATTCGCCTCCCTCTTCCTCTCTTAATTTCTTTCCAAAACATCTTTTTACTACTTTCAAAAATTTTCTGTCATACTCCTACCCCATTTCACATCTGCTCTCCTCTTTGCCTCCTTTACCTTTTGCTTTACTTCTCTTTTCTTTTCTTTGTACGTCTCATATGACTCCCCTGTCCTCTTTTGTAACCAATCCGTGAATGCTCGCTTCTTCTCTTCTACAGCCTTCTTTGTTTCCTCATCCCACCATTCACTACCCTTTCTTCTATTTCCCCCTGTCCTTCTTGTTCCACACACCATCCTTGCACACTTTAAGACTGCTCCTTGAACCATCCCCATTCCTCCTCCACACCCATCTCTGCTCTATCCTTTACTCCCTCCCACTCCTCCTTCAGCTTCTTT
Source organism: Oratosquilla oratoria (assembly GCF_046742065.1). Taxonomy (NCBI): domain Eukaryota; kingdom Metazoa; phylum Arthropoda; class Malacostraca; order Stomatopoda; family Squillidae; genus Oratosquilla; species Oratosquilla oratoria. The sequence continues at coordinate 26,137,024 of NC_134818.1, read as the reverse complement.
TCGTACTCCTTCTCCTTTTCCTTTTCATTCAAGGAGTTCACTCTAAGAACCTCCCTACCTTTTGTCCCTTTCCTCCTTCTCCATCTATCCTCCACTCTCAGCTTACCTTCCACCAAAAAATGATCTGATATTCCCCCACCCTCTCCCCTTAGCACATGTACATCCTTAACTCTTCCTATCATAATCCTATTTACCACTACATAATCCATTAGCGCTCTATCTACCACCCTTCCCTCCACCACCCTCTCCCATGTGTACTTATGCTTGACTTTCTTCCGAAACACTGTATTTGCTATCATCAACTCTCTTTCTAGACACATTTCCACCATCAACTCTCCACTACGATTCTTTCCTGGAACTCCACACTTCCCAACCACTCCATCGATTGGACCATTTCCCACCCTAGCATTAAGGTCTCCCAGTACTATTACATTGACATTTCTTCCTAAACCCTCTATGCACTCATTTAAATCTATCCAAAAGGCCTCCCTTTCTTCCATGCTCTTCTCACTGCCCGGCCCCATATGCACTTACAAAGACCCACATCTCCTTTCCCAGTTTCACCTTCATCCACATTATCCTTGAGGAAACCTCCTTCCACTCCACTACCCCTTTACCTATCTCCTCACTTACTAGAATAGCCACCCCTTCCCTCCCTCGCCCTCTCTTCACTCCTGATAACCTCCCACTTACACTCACCCTTCCCTTTCAACTTAGTTTCACTCAAAGCCAACACATCCAACTTTCTTCTCACAAACATACTACCTATCTCTTCCCTTTTACTCTCATCTGTACCACATCCACGCACATTAAAAGACCCAAACCTTAGGGTGCTGGCCCGAGGCCCTCCAGCACCCCTTATGCCTTTCCTTTGCTTTTTAGGAATCTGCCCCTTGGGGCTACAGGGAGAAGGATGCCTAGTCCCTCTCCCCGTCCCTTTCTTCTCGCCTCTTACGATCCAAGTGGGAAACTTGGTGGCAGTATTCTTTTCCCCCACCACATGGGGGTGAATAAAGGGGAAGGGAGGAATGAAGGTAGAGGTAGAATGTAGATTCAGAAAAGCAAGTAAATGCCTTGGGGGATTAAATAGTGTAATGAGAAATATGCATTTGAGAATGCATGCTAAGAAGAGAGTGCATGAAAGGGGTGACTGTGCTGACAGCACTGTATGGGGCAGAAACTTGGAACACAAGAGAGGAAGAGTTTAAATGTGTTTTGACATGAAATGCCTGAGAAGTGTGGTGGGGGTTGCTGGGTTGGAGTGAGAAACGTGGGGGTGAGGCGAAGGGCAGGGGTGGAGGGGTTGATGAAGGGGTATTGGGATGGTTTGGACACATGGAAAGAGAGGGGAGAGATTGGTAAAAGAGGTGTGGAAAGTGGAGATGGAGGAAGTGAATGTGAGGGGCGACTGAGGATGAGATGGATGGATGGGGTGAGAGGAGCACTGGGAAAGAGGGGAGTGTCTGTTGAGGAAGGGAGAGGATGGGGGATGAGGATGTGCGGAGAATGGTTATGTGTTGATAATGCTGTGATGCATGGTGGGGGATGGGGGAGTATATGTGAATGATGTTTTGACGCAGCCCAAAGGGATTTCTCCTGTCTTCTCTTTTTCTACATGAGGGGATGGAGGGGGGGTGTCACCAATTAAATGAAGCATCCTTGCTGTGGATGTGCTGTGTCTTGCTGCACTGCTTCTGACCCAGGGTAGTGGGCATCATCCAGGGGCCAAGAAAAGAAGGTGGGAGGGGTGGTAAATGGGAGTGGAGTATGTGGATATGAAATGGGTGGGAGTGGATTTATGCCTTTGACTTTGACTAACTATAACTCCCTTGTAAGGGGGGAAAAAGCCCTTGATATATGTATGTATTCATCATTGACATCTGCTGTTGCAACACTGAACATGAACAGCTGTTTCACCCATGCTGAATATGACTCTCTGGTGGGGAAGTATCCATTGAGAGACTTTGTGAGCTCATCTAAGTGCATGTATTTACCTAGTTATACTTTACAGGACGAGAGCTATGCTTGTAGTGACCCATTTTTGTATCTCTCCGCATCCAGTTTGTTCTTAAAATTTTGTATAGTTTTGGCACTCACGGTTTCCCCCATTAGTTTGTTCCAGACATCAATCACTCTGTGTGGGAAGCTATTCTTTTTCAAGTCTCTTCTGTAACTGTCCTTTTTTAGCTTCTTCTTGTGTCCTCTTGTTTCTTCTGTCCCATTTTAATAAGTCGTCTCTATCAAGGACTTCCATCCTTTTCATAATTCTGTAAATAGTCAGCAAATCACCTCTTTATCTTCTCTGTTCCAGTGTTGATAGATGTAATTTATCCAATCTTTGTCCATATGTCAAATTTGAGAGTGTAGGTGCCATTTTTGTCTCTGAATTCTTTCTAATTTCCTTATGTTTTTTGTACTAGGTGCCCATAGTGTTGCAGCATACTCCAATTTAGATCATATCAGTGCAACCACTATTTTCTTTACCATTTCTTCATCCATGTAGTCGAAGGCCACTTTCATTGATCTTAATAAGTTGAAAGTCTCTCCAACTAGTTTACTGACATGTTTATCAAGTGTCAAGTCACTTGAGATAATCATTCTCAGGTCCCTTTCTGAGTCAATTTTTTTTATTTCCTTGGTACCAATTTTATATTGACCTGATATTCTATTTTTCCTTTTTCCAAATTCCATTATACTGTTCTTAATGTTAAAGTTCACTTCACACCTCTGACTCCATTCCCATATTATGTCTAGGTCTTCTTGTAGCAATCTGCAGTCTTCTTCTGTGTTTACTCTCTTGAGTAATTTGGCATCATCAGCAAAGAAGTTCATGTAACACTTCACTCTCTCATTCATATCATGTGTGCCTGTGTGATTCACCACCATTCACCATCATGATCTTGGATAATGTGTTGGATACGTGATTGACAGCTATTTCCCTCTTGGGAGAGAGCTCAGAGCTCATATATGACCGATCTATGGGTAATGCTGTGACCTTACATGCACACACACCCTCAACTCCATGAGAGTCGGAGTAACGACCTGCAGTGCAGCAATATTGAAATTATTTCAACCCTGGGCAAGATTCAAACCTGGACCGCCATAGTGGCAGCCAGGAACTCTACCACTGGCTGCCACCTAGTTGTATTATACAGGAAGGAAGCTATGCTCACAGTGACCCATCTTTGTATCTTTCAGCATCTAGTTTTTCTTAAATTCTTGTATGGTTTTTGCACACACTATTGCCTCATCCAATTTGTTCCAGACATCCACCACTCTGTGTAGGAAACTATTCTTTTTCAGATCTCTTCTATAACTATCCTTTTTGAGTTTCTTTTCATGTCCTCTTGTTTCTCTTTTATCCCACTTTAATAAATCTCTGTCAAGAACTTCCATGATTCTGAAAATGGCCAGTAGATCTCCTCTTTCTCTTCTTTGTTCCGGGGTTGGTAGTTCCAGTTTTGATAGTCTTTGTTCATATATAAATTTTGAAAGTGTTGGTGCCATCTTTGTTGTTGCTCTTTAGATTCTTTAAATTTTTTTATATTCTTTTTTGTGCTGGGTGGCCATAGTGTCGCAGTGTACTCCAATCTAGGTCTTATCAGTGTGACTAATATGTAATAGTACTGGGAGACCTTAATGCTAGGGTGGGAAATGGTCTAATCGATGGAGTGGTTGGGAAGTGTGGAGTTCCAGGAAAGAATCGTAGTGGAGAGTTGATGGTGAAAATGTGTCTAGAAAGAGTGATGATAGCAAATACAGTGTTTCGGAAGAAAGTCAAGCATAAGTACACATGGGAGAGGGTGGTGGAAGGGAAGGGTGGTAGATAGAGTGCTAATGGATTACGTAGTGGTAATAGGATTATGATAGGAAGAGTTAAGGTTGTTCATGTGCTAATGGGAGAGGGTGGGGGAATATCAGATCATTTTGTGGTGGAAGGTAAGCTGAGAGTGGGAGGATAGATGGAGAAGGAGGAAGGGGACAAAAGGTAGGGAGGTTCTTAGAGTGAACTCCTTGAATGAAAAGGAAAAGGAGAAGGGAGTACGAAAAGAAGCTGAAGGAGGAGTGGGAGGGAGTAAAGGATAGAGCAGAGATGGGTGTGGAGGAGGAATGGGGATGGTTCAAGGAGGGAGTCTTAAAGTGTGCAAGGATGGTGTGTGGAACAAGAAGGACAGGGGGAAATAGAAGAAAGGGTAGTGAATGGTGGGATGAGGAAACAAAGAAGGCTGTAGAAGAGAAGAAGCGAGCATTCACAGATTGGTTACAAAAGAGGACAGGGGAGTCATATGAGACGTACAAAGAAAAAAAAAGAGAAGTAAAGAAAAAGGTAAAGGAGGCAAAGAGGAGAGCAGGATGTGAAAATGGGGTAGGAGTATGACAGAAAATTTTGAAAGTAATAAAAAGATGATTTGGAAAGAAATTAAGAGAGGAAGAGGAGGCGAATCAAGTAGGGAAGAAAAGGTAAAAGGTACAGATGGAAAGTTGATAATGGAAGAGATGGCAGTGAGGGAAGATGGGCAGAATATTTTAGGGAGTTGCTGAATGTGAAGGAGGATAGGGAAGGAAAGATAGCTGCAGTGGGAAATGCGAAGAAAATGAGAGTGATGAGTGAGGAGAATGGAGGAGAAATAAGGAAGGATGAGGTGAAGGCAGCTGTAAAGATGATGAAAGCAGGTAAGGCACCTGGTCTGGATGGATGTCATGCAGAATGTCTGAAAAAGGGAGGTGCAGTGATGGTGGACTGGTTGGTGAGGTTATTTAATGTTTGCTGGAGAGAGGGTAGAGTACCGGAGGACTGGAGTAGTGCCTGTATAGTTCCTCTTTACAAGGGAAAAAGGGGACAAGTGTGAATGTAGTAATTTCAGAGGGATTAGCCTGTTGAGTGTAGTAGGGAAGGCTTATGGGAGGATCTTAATTGAGAGGATTAGGAGAGGAACAGAGGGAGTAATTGGTGAGGAACAGTGTGGATTTAGGACGGGTAGAGGTTGTGTAGATCAGATCTTTGTGGTAAGACAGATATGTGAGAAAGCTATAGGAAAGGGGAAGGATGTTTTTTGGGCTTTCATGGATCTGGAAAAGGCTTATGATAGGGTAGACAGAAAGGCACTGTGGGAGGTTATGCAGATTTATGGGATAGGAGGAAAGCTTTTGGGAGCTGTCAAGAGTTTTTATGAGAGTAGTAGAGCATGTGTTAGGATTAGAAATGGAGAGAGTGAGTGAGTGTTGAAGTAAAGGTGGGACTTCGTCAAGGATGCTTTATGTCGCCCTGGCTGTTCAACTTATACATGGATGGGGTGGTGCGAGAGGTGAATGCTAGGGTAGTGAGTCAGGGATTGGAGATGGTTAAAGAAAATGGAGAAAAGTGGGAGGTGAGCCAGCTGTTGTTTGCGGACGACACTGCGCTTGTGGCAGGGTCAGAGGAGGGATTGAGGAAGCTGGTGGCAGAGTTTGGGAGAGTATGTGATAGAAGAAAGCTAAAGATAAATGTGGGTAAAAGTAAGGTGATGAGATGTACAAGGGGTGAAAGTGGCAGTAGACTGGAAGGGGTGCAAGTGTAGCAGGAAAAGGTGGAGTGAAGGTGGAGGTAGAATGTAGATTGAGAGAAGCGAGTAGTAAATGCCTTGGTGGTTTAAAGAGTGTAATGAGGGAATAGACATTTGGGAATGGATGCGAAGAGGAGACTGTATGAAGGAGTGATTGTGCCAACAGCACTGTATGGGGCAGAAACGTGGAACATAAGAGAAGAAGGGAGAAGGAGTTTGAATGTGTTTGAGATGAGGTGTCTGAGAAGTATGGTGGGGGTTACTAGGCTAGATAGAGTGAGAAATGAGGAGGTGAGGAGGAGAACAGGGGTGAAAAAGGATTTGGGAGATAGGGTTGATGAAAGAATATTAGGATGGTTTGGACACATGGAAAGAATGAGTGAGGAAAGACTAGTAAAAGAGGTATGGAAGGGCGATGTGGAGGGAGTGAACATGAGGGGACGTCCTAGGATGAGGTGGATGGATGGGGTGAAGGGGGCTTTGGGGAAGAGGGGAATGTCTGTTGAGGAAGGAAGGGAGAGGACGGAAGACAGAGGTGAGTGGAGAATGGTTGTATATGGATGATGTTGTGACTGCATGAGGAGGACTGGGCGGGGAAGTGGGGGGTGGGGTAGTATGTGTGAGTAAATTTTGACGCAGCCCGAAGGGATTTCTCCCCGTCCTCGCCTTATATGCAAAGGGGGACGGAGAGGGGGGGTCGCCGATAAAAATGAAGCGGCCTCGCTGTGGATGTACTGTGTCTTGCGACACTGCTTCTGACCCAGGGCGGTGGGCAGGGTGCAGGGATGACCCGTCATCCAGGAGGTGCTCAGATGAGAGGAAGGGTGGGAGGGGTGTGGAGTGTATTCAGGGATGGAATGGGTGGGAATGATTTTATGCCTTTTCCTTCTTGGCTACCTCCCTTGTAAGGGGGAAAAAGCCTTGGTATATGTATGTATGTATTACCTCATCCAAGTAATTAAAAGCCACCTTTATTGAACTTAGTAAGTTGTAGGTTTCTCTGATTATTTTGGTAGTAGGTTTGTCTGGTGTCGTGTCTTTGCTAATAATTACGCCTAAGTCCTTTTCCAAGCTAACTTTTTTACTTCCTTTGTACCAATTTTATATTGCCCTGATATTCTATTTTTATCTTTTCCAAACTCCATTATACTACATTTCTTGATGTTGAAGTTCACTTCCCCCTTTTGTCTCCATTTCCAGACTTTGTCCAGGTCTCTCTGTAGTGATTCAGTCTTTTTCTTTACTTATTTTCTTTAGTAGTTTTGCATCATCAACCATGTCATTTATATATATGGCAAACATTATTAGAGCTAATACAGAACCTTGTGGGACTCCGCTTATCATTTCTTCCCGGGTTGAGGTTTTGTCTCTAGGTACCACCCTCATTTTTCTCCAATTCAAGAAATTCTCCATCCATTTCAATACCTCTCCTTGTACACCTCCTATTATTCTGAGTTTCCTTAGTAGCTTTTTGTGTGGTACTTTATCAAATCCTTTTTGTAAATCTAGGAAAGCACAATCTGCCCATCCATCCCTTTCTTGCATTATGTCTATTAGCCTCAAGTAAAAACAAATCAAGTTAGTGGCACATGATCTTCCTTGTCTAAGGCCAAATTGTTTTGGATTCAGTATATCATTTTCTTCCAAATGTTTAATCCATCTACTTTTGATATTTTTTTCACATATTTTAGCTATTGTACTTGTAAGGGAGACTGGTCTATAGTTTGTTGGGTCTTCCTTATCTCCCCCCCTTATATATTGGTACAATATTTGCATTTTTCCAATCTTGTGGTACCTTTCCTTCTTTGAGTTAGTTCATCTATACATTCTTTTAGTATCCAATTTATAATTTCATCTGGATTATGTGATTTTCTGACATCAAGGTTTATTATTTGGTCCCTTATTTCTTTCTGTGTGTGTGACCTCCACCAAACCCGAGACTGACTTACTGAGCCCCTGGGGTTCAATCAAATCCAGGTTAAGAACCACTGCCCTAAATACTTAAAACTCTATACTTTCTCCAGCCTTTCTCCTTTGAAATTCACTGTAAACCTAAAGAAGTGCATACCTAAACAATATAGCAATAGATAATCAAATATAAATTTTGTAAATTATAATACATCAGTATATGATTTTTTTTATAGAAGTAACAAATTTTTTTTACCAGAAAGCAATACAATACAGTATCAACAATGGAGCTCTACACAAGCTTCGAGATGCCATATTTATTTTGATTGATGCAGAAGTTGAAGAAATTGAAGAATAATAAATCGGTCTAATCAAACCTCACCTCCTACAGGGTATACATTTAGTAATCCCAGAGGTCATCAGGGTCATTGTCATCATCAGGGATGTTGACCGCAGGTTTTGATGTATTTTAATGCATTTTTATTTTATTTCTATTTTATTTTTGATGTATTCTAATCATAAAATTAATATCTATTATAATTACTGATATATCACTTAGGAGTGCACAAGGTAGCCATCACCATCATCAAATTGACATTGACAGGACTGGGCAGACAACACAAGCATGGCATCTCAAAGCTCATGTTGAGCTTCATTCAATAGTGTATTGCTTTTAGCAAGGTATTTTGTTACTGATTTCTGCCAAGAAAAACAGATATTGCACTGATTTAATTTTCCAAACTAAAATTTAATTTTGTATCGATATATTGCATAAGTGTGCACAAGCTTAATAATACAGAATTCACTTCCAGCTATCTGCCACCCTCTCTACTTTTACTTGCCCACATTTACTTTCAGTTTACTCCAATCACAAACCCTTCCAATCTTCTCCATGAAGTCCTTCAGTCCCTCCTCTGTATTATCATTATCAAACTGGGAAGACACTAGACTCTTGTCAGTGGTGTATTAATGCAGGTTCTTTTCTATCACCAGCTCCTAGTTACAGGAGTTGTTGTTGTTGTTGTTGTTGTCGTTCCCTAGACTGTCTGTCCGAGCAGTCCCGTCTCCCCAAGGAAGGCCACAGCCGAGACTGGGTTTTCCCACAAATCCTTTATAGAGTGTATGTTGTGTTGTTTGCGTGCATGATTGTGTATAATGCAGTCTTCCATTATGTGTTGTATGGTATGGGGGTGAAGTGTTACATCCTGGGCAGCTGTTCACAACACGGTCGTCCAGCCTCCTCTGGTAGCTTAGAAGTGCTGGGTGGTGACCGCATCGCAGTCTGGCCAAGTGGACTCTGTCCTTACGTGGGAGAGAGGATTCAGAAGGGTGGATATCAGGGGGTCTGGCATGCAGCAGTGTGTTGTCTTTCAGTGTGTTAATGGAGAGCGGTGAGTGATATGATTATGAATATGTTTCCGGAGGCTGGTATTTGGTGGTTGTGGAGGAAGAGAAGAGAGTATCTTTGTGTAATAAAGGTCTTTGGGTGTAGTTTTAATGTTTCTTGGTGTGTGTGGGTGTTCTGCTATGTAGTGTTAACGGGTGTGATGTGTTTGTGGTGGCTGCAGCAAGTGTTTGTGTGCCTCTCATGTCGAGGTGTTCCTTGACTTTGAGGACTTTTGTTTCATGGTGTAAATGGTCTGTTAGGTGATGTATTTGTGCAGCCTGTAATTGTTTTTAGGGCTTTGTTTTGTATGATTTGAAGGGTGTTGTGGTGTGTCTCACTGAGATTAGGAGCCCATGCAGGACTCGCATAATTCATCACTGAGCGTATACATTGTTTGTATATTGTTATATTAGTTTTCTTTGTTTTGTCCAAATGTTGTTCCAGTGATTGACTTAAGTGCGTTAAGTCTAGGTGTTGCATTTGTTTTTTATGTTTGTGAGGTGTTGTTTGAAAGTACATGGATGTATCGTATGTTACACCAAGAATTTTCGGTGTGTTTGTGTGTGGTATTAGAGTGTTGTTGATGTAGAGATGAGGTATGTATTTGTGTTCTTTTGTCCAGTTGGTGAGAAGTGTTGCTGTAGATTTGGTTGGAGCTATTTTGAGTCTGTTTGTGATGAACCATGTGTGTTGAGTGTGTCAAGGTAAGGCTGATTATTTCTGCAGCTTTGTCTGTGTTACGATGTGTGCATGTGATTGTTATGTCGTCTGCGTAAGAAGAGATTTGTATTTCTGAGGTGTCTGGCGTGGGTAAGTCATGCATGTATAGAATTAAATAATGTGGGGGATAGAACTGAGCCCTGCGGTACTCCGTTCTTAATGTTTCTGATGTGCGATGATTGGCCATTATATGACACATGAGCATTCCTGCCTGCCAGATAATTGGCCAGCCATCTTTTGGTGTTATTGTGCATGTCTGTGTTATATATTTTATTTGTTAGGTTGTGGCGGGGGATAGCATCAAAAGCTTTACTAATGTCCAATGTTATAAGAAGTGTTCTGTGGTGGGGCCTATCTGAATTGATGCCATCAAAAAATTCTTTGTGTGAGGTTTGTCAGAAGAGTGTTTGTGGAGTGTAGTGGCCTAAAACCGTGTTGTGAGTCAGCAAGGGGGAATATATGGTGTGACAAGTTTAAGTATGAGGCGTTCAATGACTTTGGGGGGGTGCAGAGAAGTGTGATTGGGCGGTGCGATGTTGGGATTGTTGGGTATCTATTGGTTTTTGGGATGGTGATTATTTTCCCATGCTCCCAAATGTCGGGTATAGTGTTGTGTGAATAGCTGTACTTTGCAATGTTTATGAATGCGTGTATACCTTGTGGTCCAATGTATTTTAGGTGGATGTTGCTTATGTTATCAGGGCCACAGGCAGATGAGTGCTTGAGACTATGCATTATGAGTTTTGTCTGACTGTCTATGAAGGGTGTATAGTCTGAGTCTGTGGGAAAGTCTTTCTTACGTCGAATGGTGCGTCGGTCGTCAGGGTGTGAGATGTAAGATGGCTCGTCTGTGCAAAATGACGTATGAGTGCGTTTGCTTGTTGTCTGTTTGAGGGTAGATTATCTGTTGTTGTGATTATTGCTGCGTGAGAGCGTGTAGTGTTAGTGTTGGATAGTGTGATGCTGTTGAGTGTTTTGTACAATTTGCTGGTGTTTGTTTTGTGATCAAGTGTATTGATAAAGTTTTTGCCAATTTGTGTTTTTTGTTCATGTATTTTATTGGCAATCACAGTGTTTAGTGTTTGTATTTGGTCTGCTATGTTTTGAGGGATAGGTGTGGGGGTATATCGTGTTTAAGTGTGTCACGTTGTCTGATGAGGCCTTGGATTTTCTGGTGTGAAGTTGGGGTTGTGTGATTTTCTGTTTGCCTCTAGGGATGTATCTCTTGTCTGCGTTTTGTATGATTGTATTAAAAGCGTGCACAGCATTGTTTATGTTTGTGATTGGTGTACTGTTAAGTGTTTCAAAATGTTGTTCTGTCTCTTCATTAAAGGCTTCCCAGTTAGCTCTCTTGTAATTGGTGTAAGTGTGTCTGTGGCCAGCTGGGGTGCATCTTGTTTTGGTGGTGATGATGATTGGAAGGTGGTCAGAACCAAGGGCTCCGACCACTCTCCATGATGTTGTTGGGGTTAGGCAGGGGGAGCAAAAGGTGATATCAGGAGAGGAGGAGTGTAGAGGGCTTGGTATGGGATATGTGTATGATTATGCGTGTTGTTCATGATAGTCAATGAGTCGAGTTGAGTCTGTATATCAAGCCCTCTGTCTGTGTCGGGGTTGTCGACAAACCAGGCAGACGACTTGGCGTTGAAGTCACCACCCATGATCTGGTTGGGGTTTGAGGTTAGTTGGCTGAGTTGAGGTCTGAAGGTGTCTGGACCTGTGGGGGCTGCCCGGGGGCCAATGTACATGTTAACTATTGTTAGTGTTGAATTGTTGCCTGTGCGGATACGAATGGATTGGACTGGAACCAGTTGCCAGCTGTGAACTCTCACATAAAAAAGGAGAAGGAAATATACTTCAGGTTAAGAGAATGAGATATCATGGTCCTGATCCAAAGACTGAGTATCAACTTGCTAAGGCTACATCTCTAGATGGAGATAATGATATTGACAAGTTTTCAAGATGAATGATAGGGAGACAATTCCCATGAATACTGTCTTATAGGAAAACTGCTTGCTGATACCTGTTATTGGTCCCTTTCATATCTATCTAAGCTGTACAGGTTACAATGCATAACTATATAATTGACCACTTCGGTATGATGATGCCTACATAGGCATCATGAGGCATGAGTGGGTACATGAGGATGCTGGTGTCGGCATCTTGATTATATAAATATTGTTTTGTAGTTGTACATGAGTTACCCCCACATTCTGTGAACTGGTTTGACCATGTTTTCTGTGTTTATTATAACTCAGAGTAAAAGAGAACAAGTAATATAGCAATGACTTTATATTCTAAAATGTAAGTAGTGTGATGGAAATTACTTATGGTAGCCAATGCTGTGCATGAGAATTCAAGTTGAACTGAAGTGGTTAAATACATCATATATCCCTAACCCTATGATAAAAACAAAATCTGTGTCATATTCTAGAGTAAAATGAAGAAAATAATACATCATAGATATACAAGTAGCTAAAACTCAGAACTGGGCATGTTCCTTGGTGCATTCCACTTTAGTTTGACTGTGGTTAGTGCTCCCAAACTAAAGCAGAATGCGCCTAGCTCTAGTAAAACTTCTCTTTTGACTTTATATTGAGGATGCAACTAAAACAACTTTTTAAAGGATAAGCACATCACAATTTTCATACTCAAATTTTCCTAATTGACTTTTAGATTATATCTAAATAAATTAAATTTGTTTTTCTGTCATCATGGAATTTTCTTACATTTTTATTAGCTTTTTTATTTCACCAAAACAAGTTGTCTGCTACAAAAGTTGGGAATAGTAGTCACCATCTTGATGACATATATATAACTGTACAGTGAATTATAATGTTCTCGATTTCCCCCCATTTTGACCATGTCTAAATGGTCAATGTGATGTGATAAAATAAATGGTAAATTTTTAGAAGTGCACACCTATGTGATTATAGCAATAGAAAATGAAATATTTATTTTATAAATTATAATACATCAATATAATATACATTTTTTCTAGTGGAAATCAATAATAGAAAATGTTGCTAAAAGCGATACACTAACAAACAGAGCCACAGTGACTGCTTGAGATGCATTTGGTAATGCAGTACCTGTAATTCAGGATTGTCATCATTGTCAGGAATGTTGACAACCCATTTTGGCATTCAATCAGACCGCGGGGATGTAGAGGAGTTTCATATCTTGAAGAAAAGCATGAAGCTGAGCTCTATAGCACTGTTACAAAAATATGTAGTATGGTGATGTCACATGGAGTGGGCGAATATCCGGTACACGATGTCAATGCCATCATCAAACTGACAATGATGGGACTGGATAGACATGATGTCTTGAACCTATTGTTGCAGCTCCATTCAGTAGTGTATTTGCTTTTAGCAAGGGTTTTTATCATTGATTCCCACCAAGAAAAACATATATCACATTTATGTATTCTAATTTAAAAAACTAATATCGAATTTTCTGTAACTATATTGCACAGGTGTGCAATATATCTAAAATAATACCAAATAAATCCCTGTCATGAAAGTTAGTAGTTTTCGTTTATACGCATTGATGAGTACACTGTTAAAAAGTGGGATTCGATATAGAAAAGTAAATGGAAATTTTACCTTTATTTTAGCACATCACTGCTTTTATCACAGAATTGCAAAACAAGAACATATACTTTATGAATAAATTCAATAAATAATATTCCCTATGCTGCAAATGCAAAAGGCTATCCATATATTTCTCATATCAGTAATAAAACTAAATTTGATGCAGAATGTATAGGTAAGTATCAGGGCATTAAACCTTCTCCCATGTTCTATATGAATAATATACCTGGTAGTTTTATGACTAAAAATAGCAGATATGTGTATTAACCAAATCACAAAGTTTGCTACAATCTGTATACAGTACATAAGTTTTGATTAAATACAATGTACTTATTTGTACTTAAATGTACTTGGTATTTTTCAAGTACTTTGGATCTAAGTACAAGTACAAGTAAGCCTACAAGTACCATTGAATTTTCAAACTACAAGTACATGAAAATCTGTACTTGGGTCCAAGTACAAGTACATGTTCATGGCTATGCACATGTATGTCATTACTTGGATTTACTTACTTGGATTTACTTAGAGATGTCTAGAAGACCTCTTCACAGCCACGGTGATCCATCACTGTTACCATTCCTGGCATTCAAGGTGTTTGTTGACCGGCATTCGGCAGTGTAGCCTGGTATAGGTGGTTCATCAGGTACTGTTGAAAGGAACTTATCCAGTCCAGCCTGAGTCTGTCTACTGTACAGTTGGTGATATCTCTTATAGCCCTCGGGAGGGCAATGAAAATCTTTGGACCCTCATGGCTCAGGCTGTTCACTAGCAGGGTTTTGATCCTTTCAGGAGCTCTAGTTGGTATGGTTTTTCTTGTTATTTTCCTCCCTGATCTTTCAGTGCTGTAAGGCTGCAGGGAATGGGGTGCTGGATTAGGTACCTTTCCTTCAATCACCTTCCACATGTTGATGGCTCAATACCAGTCTCTTCTTCATTGTTGGGAGTAGAGTCCCAACTTTTTGAGATGTTCCCAGTAGTTTAAATCCTGCATTCCTCTGATTTGCCTGGTGTAAGACCGTTGGACAGCCTCCAGCTGCTGAATTTCTCCCCTTTTGTGAGGGGACCACAGCTGGCTACAGTAATCTAAGAGTGGCTGTATCATGGTGTTCCAGAGGGTCAACATTAATTTGGCTAGGCCTATGCCTATTGCATGATGTACATGTATGCTAGGCCTACATGATATATGTATCACTATGAGAAGAATGTAAATAAACATGGTTGCCAGGGTCACTGTTATCCAAGTTTTACTAAATCATAAGGTTCTCCCACACTGAATAAAGAGCCTTGGACATTAAAAACAATAAAAGGTAGGAACCACGAAGTTGTGTGCATCCATTTGGCCAACAGCACATCATTTTTTCTGTTGTTTTGGTCATTGCCATCACCATGTTCAGAGTCTGAACTGGAGTAACTCGCATCACTAATCTCCCTATATATGGGTTAAACCATATACCCTCGCAACCCAGGTATGATCTCCTGATCTTCAAGGTCATCCCTTGTGAGATCAACTGATTCTGATCAGTTATTTTCACTCAAATTAGAAGAATTTTCACTCGATCTCCAAGAAATATTCTGTTTATGTTGGTTCCTTCATGGTCAACAACTCAATGACATATGTGATACGTCATCAACAGATGGTGCTGGCAACAAGTTTTTTGCAGATGATGGATGTTGGGGCGGAGTATCTTCAGTTAATGGAGCATATTGAAAAAAAAAAATTCTAGATGTGATTTACATTTATCCAAAGTAGAACATATGGTCTGTATTTATCCTTTAAAGAATAACAAATGAAAACACTTGATTATTAAGCTGGGTAATACCAATGACACCTTTGCTTCAACAAATGTGTCTTCCATTTGTCTGACAATTCGTTTGACAATTCTTCTAACTGGATTTCAAAGATAATATTACTACAATCATATTAACCCTACTGGGACAATTGATAAATTCTGCCTCAAGTGGCAATTTTTCTGTGTAACTTCTTTGAACTAAAATATAAATCAGGCATATTTACTCCTGACAAATACATAAATGATAATCATAATAGTACATTACTCAACATTACACATAAAGTGTAATTACCATGCAATCACCTTAATCACCAATTATTCGCCAAACATATATTATGGCGATCATTTACGCACTGACTTAGCCGAACATAAAAGATGAGTTGATCTGTCAGTGAAACGATGACAGTTGAAGAAATGGCAGAAAACTACGGAAAAGGTCAACCTTTTGCGTACTACAAAAGGAGACATACAAAGTCTACCACTCTGTAAACTTCTATAAATACCTTCATATATGCCTAGGACCAGTACTAATTCCCTGTTCATCGCGTCGTTTGCTAGTTTATAACAGTTCGTGAGTCAACTATCCGAACTATGCAACCTTTTGAATGATTCCGTTTGTTTACATCAATGAGTTCTCAGCGCTCTAAAGATAAGTAGCTAGATGAGTAAGAAATTCATCTATTAGGCATGGCTGACTTCCAGTTTTATCCTTGAGCTATATTTTACAGAAACTAATCAGATAATATTTTTTTCAAATTCAAATATGTTAAAATTATATTGATTCTTAGATATTTAAAAATTTAACATGTACTAAGAGTAAGTTTTCGCTATAAACAGCAAGAATGACCAACCTTTATATTTTTCGATATACTGTAATGTGTATAGTAATTACTTAGTCTTGGTTTGAATGTATCATATAAGAACTCAATGATTTTCACAATTGTATACTATTGTAGAAGAAATTTATCTCCATTGTTTAAGTAATTATAATAATTTATATTACAAATCATACTTCTGATTGAGAGGCTAGTGTCGTGGTTAGGTTCGGACAAGCCAGGGAAATGAGACTCACAATAACACTAACACTAGGCAGCCTTTGTGACGTGCGTCATTTATGACGACCGTCGAAAAAGACGCTCGTTTTTAGATAACTATACTCGCAAACGTTGTCCTACACACGCAGCGTTAAAATGACGGTCGTCATTATGGCGCCTAGCGTTGCGCGTCATCCTGCTAATTTGACGCGCAACGCTCAGGCGCCATAATGACGACCGTCATTTTAACGTTGTGTGTGTAGGACAATGTTTGCGAGTATAGTTATTGAAATTAGCAGGATGACGCGCAACGCTCAGACGCCATAATGACGACCGTTATTTTAACGCTGCGTGTGTAGGACAACGTTTGCGAGTATAGTTATCTAAAAACGAGCGTCTTTTTCGACGGTCGTCATAAATGACGCACGTCACAAAGACGCTCCGTGTGTTGTCTGCCTAAGATTTAATGGTTACTAGGCTCGGAGGTCACGGATGAAGGCTTGTAGAGGGAAGGCTCTTTGCACCAGCCCACGACACTTGATGAGGACCTCACTCCGGACCTTCCCTCTACGAGCCCTCGTCCGTGACCTACGAGCCTAGTAACCATTAAATCTTAGTGTTAGTGTTATTGTGAGTCCCATTTCCTTGGCTTGTCCGAATCTAACCATGACAAAGTGATGACCCCGAGTAAGGACAACCAGGAAGATGGCAGGCTTACAGGTTAAACCTCCCAGTTTCTCCCATAACTAGGAGAGCTGGCTAATTCACGCCAAGGCATACTTAGCCACTTGAACGACGTCCCGGTCCAGCAAGCCTTCGAAGCGTACATTGCCGCACTACCGACGGACGTCATTGCTCTCGTCCGTGACGTCGTCAGTTCACCACCGGAGGAAAACAAGTGTGCAGCCCTCAAGACTGCCTTGAGGAAACACTACGCCAGGCCCGATAACGAGCTGTACAAGGAAATCCAGCACAGCGAACTCGGAGACGACCGACAATCACAACTCTTCAGGAGAATTACCACTCTTAATGCACGGGCAAAGGTGAAGTTGCCCAAGAAACTTCTCCAGTCGTTACACCTCGCCAAGATGCCGGATGCCCTCCAGAATCTGGAAGCCCTAGCTGTCGACACGGACGACGATGCCTACTGCTCCATCGCCATAGGTCCTTACAAGCTACGACACAGGCCACGCTTTCTGCGAGGAGCATCGTATACAGTGATGATGCGATAAATAATATAAGTGAAGTGTGCAGTGAGAACCCAGGTGCTAGTGATCGCGGGATTCAGGGTTACAACCCCCTAACCAGCTGCTCCTCAGACATTAGTGCAGTGAGCAAAACCACTCTTTTATCGTACAATGCCAAGGATCAAAGTGTGCAGCAGCTACGGCAGGAAATCACCGACATGAAGAAATTGCTGAGTCGGTTTTTGGACGAGAAGGAACGCCATCAAATACCACGAAGCACTGTCCCGGGACAGGATAGTGTCCCCTGCTTGTATCATACCCGTTTCGGCAACAAGGCGCTCAAGTGTACACAACCTTGCAGCTGGCCCGGGAAACTCCAGACGCGGGGGTCGGTAAGCACTCCCACCCCCGCTAACCATGCCCACAACTTCCTCTCAGTGCGTGATAGCCATACTGGACTATCCTTCCTGGTAGATACGGGCTCTGCTGTCAGCATCAGGCCTTCGACAGAAGAACCGATCCAAGGTACAGGCCTTCCGTCGTACGGACCGCTTGCAGCCAACGGTACACTCATGGCCACGTACGGCAGCCACTACAGCGTCCTCGACCTCCAGAATGGCAAGTTCCCTTGGACCTTTGTTATCGCAGATGTGCGTCAACCCATTCTTGGCTACAACTTCCTACAATACTACAAAATGGCAGTCAGCACCAAGGATAACTGTTTGTACCATGCAATAAGACGCATACCAGGAACTACCACCAACGCCACTTCTCCTAAAGTATCTTCCCTTCAGCCGGCTGGAGGAATACACACGCATCATGCAAGATTTCCCCCTGCTGACGTCTCCATGCAAGTCCACCACTACCCGCCCCCACAACATTGTGCATTACATCCAAACATCTTCTTCCCCTACCAACCCTCCCCACTCCCTCCAATTCCTCTTACGACATGGTCCTGACCCCATCCCCACCACTGGGTAACTTCAATCTATGCAACCTCTGCACCCCATATCGAGTGTTCCCCCCGAACCCCAAGACCCTACCCCTGCCCCGGGACCACTCGTCTCTTCAGGCCAACCCTTCCCACCTTATCACCCAAACCCACAGCGCCAAGTTCAGTCAGGATCCTCGCCAGACATCGACCACGCCTACAGTACGCCACACCCGTCTCCTCCCTCACCCAGGCCAACCCTGCACCCCATCACAAGTGTTTCCCCCAGCCCTCAATACCCTAAATTCCCCCCGAACTCACTCTCCCCTTCTCACCTAACCGTATATCTCCGCAGCTCCATGCTCACCCAGGCCCCCGCTCGCGAACACATTGACCATGCCTACAGCACGCTGCCGCCGCCTTCTCCATCATCCAGGCCGTCTTCTCCAGAGGTGCCATCTGACGGCACAATCACCCGTTCCGGTCGGGTGGTAAAAAGGCCGGCCCGATTCTGCCACATCACTCGCCTCTCGCCCTACCCTCCGCGGCGCTCGCTCCCAAAAAAAGGAATGAGTATTGTGGTGACGCGGCGCTGGTCAAAACCAGACTGGCTGTCACACTTTTTTTTTTTTTTTTAAGTTTGTATTGAGTCCCAGCGGCCTCCGCCGATTAAGGGTGGCTGTCACACAACTCGATCTAGGCCTATATATTCGCCGAAGTTAGCAAGACGTCTCGGCCAGCCCCAGCCAGCATTCAATCAGAAACTCGGGAAAGCTCTCCGGGGACCTCGCTGAGCCGCCAGCCTCCTTTAAAAGGACGGCGTCTTTCCGAGACAAGCAGTTCTTCAGCGCTCCTAGAGGTCGGACGTCTCTCCACTCCAGCTCACTCAACAAGCGCCCAGCAATCTTCGCCGGCCGGTGGTGGCGAGGAGGTATATCTCCTTTGCTGCTGCCGGTCAGGCCGACCTCTTCGTTGACGTCGGCCGGCGGGTTTACACCAAAACAAATACACACATTTCCCAAGTCACGCAATTCTCTGTTTTCAAAGTAGTGCTTGGAAGAAAAGAGGCACACGCACACTTGCTCGCTGGCTTAGCAGAGGCCCAACCCAACTCTTAATCAGAACCCTTATCTAATCGCCAGCTGGTCGACAGAGAGGAATTGGGAAGCCTCTCTGTCCAACTGGCCCGCAACCTAACGCTGGCCTCTTCGCTGATGCTGTCGAGCGCGTTTACACTTCTGACATTTACACACAATTCCCAATCACGTAATTCTCTGCTTTCAGAGTTGTGATTGGAAGGAGAAAGATAATACAACACCCGCCCGCCTGCCCCCCTTCGCACCGCCACTGGATCAACTCTACAGACTCTCAAACCCAACCTGGGGAAAAGCAGGAACAGCTCAGGCCTTACCTGGGGCTAAACAGGAACGCGCTCTAGACGCAGGAAGTGAACTTTATTCACTTCCCGTAAGATACATACACCTCTCACAAACATAGGTACGACCCACGCACAAACATCTACACTTACTTTTTCTTCGAGTAAAATTCGTTTCCTTTCTAACTCTCTTTTAGTACATCTAATTTCAGTTTACCTTTCACTAAAGATTTTTCCGTTTTTCCACCTTTCTCTACTACTACGCCTCCTACCATTTTCTGAACTTTTGGTGATTGTAGTCCCGGCGTCGGCGCCGCCGTCCGAGTTCCCAGTCCATTTCTCTCGAGCCACGACCATCAACAGCCCCTGATCGCTCGCATCGCCCGGTGGCAATAGCCCTCTTTTATACACTATTATCTTTTCATTTTCTTACAGACATTCTTCCCCTCCCACAAAAACCGATCCCGCGCAAGCGGGTGGTCTTACCTTGCAAGTCGCCTCGGGCACGACATCTCCAAGCTTCAAGCGGCCCTTCGCTCCCAGCCCACGACACTCGTAGGCTCTCACCCCGGGCCTCTTAGTCCTGTATACATTTAATTAATGTATACGTTACATCTTGTGTGCCTTAGTTTCATTTCCCTGGCTTGTCCGAACCTAACCACAACACTCCCTATTCATCCATCTCATCCTCGGTCGGCTCCTCAGGTTCACTCCATCCCCTCTCCCTTCCACACAGCTTTTGCTGACATTTCTTCACTCATTCTTTCCATGTTTCCGGAAAAGGAAAATACCAGAGGAGCATATATGTCATGATCCAAATGAAGTATCCAGTGACATGTACAGGGTATATGATAACTGTGATAATTACGTGCTTTATCTTTTTTTATTAAGGATAGTGATTATGAGCAAGTTATGATTATTTTTCTCTATTGCAAATATCACATGAATGCCATGTGAATAGATAGATAGTTTGTGTAGGGTGTACAAATGATCAAGATTGCACTGAATCACTCCTATACATTATTTCATACAAGGCAAAAGACCAGGTATCTTCGTAGACCAATCGGGTAGTGATCCAGGCTCATATGCTGAAACCATGGAATCGATCCCCTGCAAACACCAGCTGCTACGATAAATTGCTTCCCACCCCCTGTCTGCTGTGATGGACACTTGTGTAGCAATACATGAAAACGGTCGAATGTGCAGAGCAGTTCAAGTGTACACGTTAAGTTGCGAGATCAATAAGGTCAGTTAATTTATTGTGAAGTTAAATTCATACGATAGAATAATCAAGTGTCCTAGATTATAGTGTATTTCTGTGTGAAAAATGTAATTCGCTAATCCTCTTGGTAAAACATCTCCCTGGGACGTAAAATGTAAGAATACAATAAATCTAAAAGGAAAAAATTTCTTGCATTGGTGTTGACTCGAGGGTGTGCGATATTTTACACAGCTTTGGAAAGGGGGACATTTTACCCAGCATTGGAAAGGAGTTTCTGTCTCATGTATCTGTTATGTCTTTTCCGCAATTTTCTCTTGCATCGAAATAAGTTATCAAGCTATTACAACCTCATCGCTTTTCATGTACTATCATACTGACGATATATCACTTGATATCATATCGGTGCCCATATTTAACAGATGTTCAAAGGATAAGTGGGTAATTATTTTTCTTAAAAAAAAAAAAAAACGGCGCTCAACCTGAGTTCTCTCTAAACTCTCTGTTTAATTGAGAGAGGGCTAGAGACTCCCTTAAAGTTAGTTTAGTTAGTCAGCTTTGATGGTCCACCACCTAAAGGGGTGTTACAACTAGTGTACCTTTGCCACAATGTCTTATTCCGGTTTGGAAACGTGGTAGGCTATGTATGGAGTGAAGTGCATGGGGAATGTAAGAGTAGTGTTTGATTTTGAATGGAATCTGCACCCAATGTCATCAGCTTGGGTAATGATGTCCTCCCCTCGTAGAATGTAGGGTTGGATCGCCATGGGATTCGAACCAGGATCTCCGCTCCCAGTGTCATTCACCGCAAAACCTTAAAAGATAGTGATAAACAGGATATTTCTGCTAATTGTAGAAAAATGCATTTTTGTGTTAGATTTTACATTTGCAATTTTTTCCAGTCATTTATAAATAAGAAGTTATTTTTGTTTAAACCAGTAACCAGAGAATGCATTTTGTTTGCGTTGAACTTTAAATTTCATTAAATAAATATACAAATAAATTTATATGATTACCTCTATGTTGAAGTTTCTTGAGACGAAAATTATATTATTGCAGTGGATAAGGGTTCTGGAAGATGGGAGAGGTTGACGGACGCAGAGAATGGATTAAATTCAAATAACAATTTCTTAATATAGCAAACAAATAACAAAATATTACAAACTCTAGCGGTTTATATTACACATAGTATTCTTATGTCTCAAAACTAGTCTCGTAACAGATTATGTAATATATCAGTGACAGATACTGGTGATGTCGATGTTTGATGTGATAGACAGCACATGCACTTTTGTTTACAAAGTGAAAACAGGCAGAACGAGGTTTGGTGGCATTGGACGTAATGTGTGTGCTTAGTTGTGGGAGGTTCTTTGCCATAATTCTACACCTTCTGCGTGTCATTATGTAGATTAAGGGAGACCAAGTTTCAGATTAATTCACTCTAATTGGTGAGTTATTAGTATGTTTGCTGTGTAAGAAGTGGTGCACTTTTCAAAAGATAGGTTATTTATTTGGTATTTTTAAAATATTTTTAGGGGGATTTAGATTTTCATTCAATTGTAGAATAATATTGTTATGAACCCACCATTGGAAATACACCAGGATAATGCCTTTAAGTTAAAGTCTTAATTATTTTCAGCCCTTACTACTACTGGTGTTTTTCATTACATTATCTGATCATAATGATTATTATCATGAATATAATATGATTATCAATATACCGCTCTTACTAATTATCATCATGGATTGCCACAGCTGAAAAGAATAATGTGGTGGCTTCTAGAATTAATGTCTCTTTGATACAGAGGAGGTTAGATTATATACATTAAGATATAATTTTTCTAGTATAAGTTCATATAGACTTATTCAATGGAAACAAGTTGCTTAAAACCATTCAATCAGTTTGCAGTTGTAAGAAGATGAATCTACGACAAAGAGTGGCTTGGTTGTGTCTTGCACTCTATCTTGCTTCGTCTTTGGCTATCGTCTACTACCTGTTTGATGTGGCTGATCAGTTTACTCTGTTCTCAGTGGAGCACTCCCGCATATACCATTCCTCCCAATCAACCTCATCATTCAGCTGGAGATCATTTTGGGAACATCTAGTGGCAGACTTGCCGTTGCCTCTTGTGCTACTGCTTATGTTCTTATTGTATACACATGGGTTTGCAACACTCTTTTATTTGACATTGCCTCAAGCATCAAGTAAAGTTAACAAGTGTCTTATTCCAGTTTTAGGCTGGTTTTACCTCTTCCAAAGAATGAGAGCATTATGTCAGAGAGAACAAAGTTCTGAAGAAGAATTAAGTGGTAGCCACTATGTTATTAGCATATCATGAGTCAGTGATAAAATTTTGGCTCTTGGGCATATGTCAAATAAAAGTTATGTGGATGAATTTTGACATAACTTTCCACTGCTGTTATTCAGAATTGTTGAGTCACTAGATCATTCATATGATCAGTGTTAGTTATTATAAACTAATTATTTTTATATCTAGTCAAGAAGTTCAGTCTTACAAGTGTGTGATGGTGTTGTATGTTTTGTGAATACATACTTACCTTGACAGGTGGGGTCCTAGTTCTTGTATATTTGCCATGTAAATATATGCTATGACTCACATTATATTAAAGTATTGTATGGATATCTGATCCCTGAAAATATGGACCTACGTTTTGAAAAACCTAAAAAATGCAGTTGTTTATGACATGATTTGAGTATACACTTATCCACAGATGTTATGTGACATTAAACTGGGTGGGAAAAAAAATCTAAAACTTAAGGTGCCTGGTTTCTACAGAAGCTATATATTAAGCCACAGAGTACTTATGATTTAAAAAAAATATTTTCAAATGAAGAATATTAGTAAGATAATATTGCCCAGCATTTTAAAATGACAGGTACTTGCAAGTGATGGGCTGTGACACAGACATAATGGAGATTTGTTTCCCTGTTGCCTGTCTTAATAATGTGTGACACAATGACCTCCATCTGGAGGCAATCAGTTTCATGACTAGGTTCAAGATTTCCCTCTATCAACTTCAGCTGTATTTCTTCCACCTTTTCTCATAAGGAGAGCTGACATCCAGTGAATTCCTCTCATCTACTATTGTGAACCGGTGACAGAGAAACAGTCCTATCCCAATACAAGATAAACAACCTCTTTTCAGAGAGGTCCATGGGAGGGCCCAAAGACACCAATCTCTATGGGATTGCAAGTTTCCCGTCAGCAAAACTCAGGTTAATAGTTATCATTTGAAAAGGACAGCCAGAAGAATTGAATCATGAAAGGTTCAGTCACCATGTAAGAATTGGACCTACAAAATTCAGATATATTGAAAATATCAGTGTTGTCATGTACAAATCAAAGGAATTCATGTATATAAATAAAATGCATAATATCAAATGACTAAGAAACAGGCCTTATCAAATGCTCAAATGGACAACTAAACTATTAAAAATTTCAATGGAACTGGAATATGCACAAGTAGAAATAAGGGATAATTTACACCATACAAAAGAGTAAAGTATGATGCCACAGATGGTGAGGTATGGGTATAGTGTGATCCTTAATGTCCTATTTGTTATTAATTTTTGTCTTTGCACATGTTGAGCCAAACAAGAATTATGGGTTATAGCTAATATGAGGGACCAATGGCAGGTACCTGCTAGTAGTGGTCCTGTAAGATGGAGTTGCCAGTCTTTAAAACCCATTAACCCCCTTCACCTCCATTAGGAGGAGCAGTCCTGAGGGGCTGAGAGTTGGTCTCTGGATGGGACCCAGAGTCTCTGTCCACTTCAACTGTATTTCTTACACTTTTACACTCACACAGAGCTGTTAACTGGCAACAATTACCCTCCTACTTTCAGTCAGTGACATGAAACAGTCCTACACCAATGCGTTACAGACAGCTGTCCAAAGATTCTTCCCAGAGATTTGAGGGAGGGCCCAAGGACCATTGCCAGCACTGTGTGGCTGCAGGTTTTCCACTCTGTGAAACTTGAGGCCATGATTTTTGTTATTATTAAATTGATATTATTTATCCTGGTAAATAGAATTTTGTAAACTTTGTAAATATTATTTCCCTTTTGATACATAGTTTTCTCTGTAGTTGTAAATAGTAAGTTATTTTCTTCAGAAAGAGAAATTATTCATTTATGAGAAACACTAAATCATAGAACTAATTATTTTTTTCAATAGGAACTAAATGAAAAACAGAAATAGAAAATCTGTATCATGAATGAATTAGTTGGGAAGCTAGTACTAAAGCGACATTCTCTGATTTATGACATCATAAGAGTATCTAGCAGTATATGTATAGTAGATTACAAAGTATTGTTTTGAATGAGCAAAATCTCTTGTTTACATTTGTTAATGAGACTATCATTGACTGGCGCTATTCTGATATTTCAAGACTTTGGTAGAATTTGTTTCAATACTGATGTAAGAGAGCAGTGTCACCAACTGTACATGGTTTAATTTGCCATTCAGGTTTGGAATAGTATCAAGAAAAGAAAAGAATAGCTGTTAGGGATCAGGGACCTCATTTAGGTGGGAGATAAGGGGTCACGTCTCCCCAGTTATTGGAGACAGAATACACTATGACAACCACCTCCTATTCTTAGATCATGTTTCCTGTTTATGAAATTAATGTTTGATCAAAAGTAGCTACATGCTGTGAAGACTAAATCATTGCTGTCATAACTTGGATAACAAATTCAGAATGACTCAGAATATTTGGTGCTGGTTCTATGCCCTAGTATCGGAAATCATTGAGGAATGTATTAATGGAGCTTTTGAGTAGTTTAATTGTAACCCCCACCCCCTCCACACACACACACTTCTGACAAAATGAGGTCCCTGGTGGGAGTTGCATAGCTGTGGATGAATCCATCACCTTTGTCTCATATAATTGGACAGCCAGGGGAAGTAGCAGTCATTGATGGCTGTTGGGCTTGAATTTCAGTTCACATGGTAACTTGACATGATGTGGCACCATGATTGGAGAAAAAAAAAATAGTATTGTATTGCAATTTCTTTCCAATTTTTATGTCTTATTTAACATTTACTTTCCATCAGTTCATTGCAATAATGTTGTATCATTCATCTTTGTATATTACCACATAGAAAATCTTATCTAGATAGTACTGTAGACTTGATATAGTCATAATTGTTTACATAATATTTTGATTCAGTTTCCATTGTTAAAATCACTGATAGCTACTTCAGATTGAATGTATCATGTACTTTTCCATATCTCGTATACTAGGAAACAGTTGTAATGTGATTACTAAAATCTGTGACTCGCATTCAAGTAATGATTGTAGATACTTTCTTAACTTTCAGACCAGTAGTAGGAAGTAGTCTGTTTTCATTTAAATACAAGACTAGTTTGAGAGAACAAGTTCTTCTGTGTGACATTTTGGTATATTTATGGAGAATTCCAAGAAAGAATAGTGCGTTTGAATTTGTGTAAAAGTGAAGTAATTAAGTAGTCATTGTGATTAATACAAATAACCATTCAGGAAAAGTCTATATCTGTGGAATTACCATTATGCTTTAATATTTATAGTATGTATAAGCCTTAAAGAATAATAGTGTTAGAGACAGTTTATGTATAGTTGACTTATGTGTCAAAGGAAGTTGGATTTTGCAATTTAAGACTACTCTTCAAGTGACATT
Organism: Oratosquilla oratoria; assembly: GCF_046742065.1. NCBI lineage: Eukaryota > Metazoa > Arthropoda > Malacostraca > Stomatopoda > Squillidae > Oratosquilla > Oratosquilla oratoria. Next base: position 26,110,653 of record NC_134818.1, on the reverse strand, counting down.
TGGTGCACCTCTTTGGTCTTCTGTACAATAGTAATATGCCAATGTGCAGTCTACGCATTAGTCCTGTTGGTAGGCTGGTTACATTATATAAATTTTGTAGGCAGTGAGTTTCTAGTTAGGGCATTCTGCATTAAATTCCCTGCTTCAAGAAGTCCTCTGCAAGGAAGCACCATCCAAGCCTTGTCTGAGAGAGAGTTTATGATGTTATTTCAAAACTGAGTTTTATAACCCTCTTAGGAACGAGAGGTTTTTGGTCTCAGCTAGAATTTAAAGAGAATGTGGTACCAACCAAAATAAATGTGAAATCATGATATGTGTGAACATTGTATTCAACCCACAATGGTAATATTTTTTTTTTGTCTGCTGATATGTGATTTTATTCAGTTAAGGGAATCCCCCCACCATGGGCCAGTGACAGGTACCTGTGTGAAGTGATCATGCAAGATGGACAACTAAGCTGTCCCCTTTTCAAAACCCATCACCTCCATTAGGAAGTGCAGCCCTGAGGGGCTGACATTTGGTCTCCAGACTGGGCTCAGGATTTCTGTCATCTTCATTTGTATTTATTGTGCCTTTCCACACATGAAATGAGGGATGACAACAAGGATTTTTTTTTTTTCCAATCCCACTAAGAGGTCTTCTTTATCATGTATGTCAGCATCTATCATGGCTCTAAACATACTTATAATGTTGACAACCAGTCTCTCATAATAGTATGTATCAGTAGGAGTTGGAATTACTGTATTTTAGTGCCTGCTGTCTGAATTTTTGCCATCTTGTTTTTATCATATCATATATGGCAACCACACCACAGCAGTATGCTCCAGTCTAGGGCAAATCAGGTTTTGGATAAACTTCATCATGTCTTCGTGTAGTGGAAAACTACTTTTATATTCTTTAATAGATACCGAGTTTCCCCAGTGATCCTTTTGATACATGTTTTTGGTGACAAAATTTCCTAACTATGGATGCTCATTGGCCAAGCAGGTTAGAGTATTGCTGCTTGTGGTGGAGGTCAAGGTGACAACAGTTCAAACCCTGACACCAGCAAGTTGGGCCAAGGGCATGGTTCATTAAATTCCATGCTACAAAGTCCTCTGTTAGGGACACTATCCTTGCCTCCTGATGGGGGGAGTTCATGATATTAAACTAAATCATTATCATCATCATTTCCAAATCTCTCTTCCTTTGCTTTTGTAATTAAATCATAGGTAACCCATATCATAGTCCACTTATTGTTGCCTGGTAGGGCTGGATGGGTTTGAGAATGCAGTGTCAGTGGGGTTAGGGTTATAATTCTTGGTTGCAAGTCTTAGTAATATTTATAACAGCACTTACCACTCTAGGGTGGGCAGTTCCTCTTGTGTTACAACTTGCATTGTTCTCAACATGAGGGGAGGGCTCTTCACTTTGTTCACAGCAGTTAAGGAAGTATCATGAGTCAGGGCAGGAATGCAGAAGAGGGACTTCAATTTTGTTATTGTGGGGTAGAGGGACTATTTTTGAGATGTCTTTCATTAATTTCCATAAGGGGTGAAGAGCGTGGATCCTGAAGAGGACTACTGAACTAGTCCCCCAATCCCATTGCAGAACGACCACTGGAGCTGCACCACTACCTATGTGGGTTGTGACTAGCAACTTACAGTGACCTGACCCCATGACAGGAAGACTCAAGTGTCATTTTCAGTTACTGTCTCATTCATGGCAACCACCAAATGGGCCCAAAGATCACTATTTGGAGGTGGTGGGGCAACAGTCGATTCCTCTTCAGGTGTCCTGCCTTAGTCTTGAGATTCTGCTATCCTTTTAATGTAGTAGGGAGATGAAAAGAGCATTGTCCATCTGCCTTTACACCAAGGGATCTTCCCCCTTATAAGGGAGGTAGCCAAGTCAAGAGGCACATACCTACTCCCACCCATTCCGCTCCCATCTACTACCCTTTCCTCTCATCTTAGGTCCTTGTGGGTGAAAGGTCTCCCTATCTCCCTCCCACTGCCCTGGGTCAAAAGCAATGCAGCAAATTACAGTACATCCACAGCAAGGCTACTTCACTTAATGGTCAACCTCCCCTCAAAACAATATTCATGAAAGGTACAGAGTACCTGGGGGAAGTTAGACTTCACTTGCTATTGAAGTTCAAGAGATCCTAGGCCCTGTCTAGAGACCAAGTGTTGGCTCCTCCATCTTAAAATTATTTTAGACAGGTTTTGAAAATGGGTGACAATGATTCTTTGACATCCATCTTGTATGATGATCACTTCCAGGTACCTGTTAATGTTCCCACTTCCAATAATGGAAGTTATATACACTCTTGATGAGCTGCTACAAGTCAGATGGAGAAACTAATGTTTGCCAGTTTCCTTTGATTAATCATAAATATATTTGCCATGGGTTTGTCCAACTGATGTTCAGTTTGGTGTTATTATGTAAAGCCTTGGTTCATTAGTGTTCATAGTATACAAATTTTATCATGATTTTGTTTAGTTTTGTAATTACATTTTTCCATTTTTGTACACAAATCAGTTGTATTTTTTCAATTTACAAGAAACAAATTATAATAATCCGTCCATGCGCACATTTGGAAACAGACATGGGGTGTATTTCCACAATGAATTTAGCTTTACTTACCCAGTATGTCTTCTAAATTTTGTTAAGGTTTCCTTGTATTCATGAATGTTACAAAAAGAAAATAATAAACATATTTTATAGCAGAATGTTGAACTTCCTTTTCCGTTTGTCAAACTGATGCAGTACTCTCAATCATCACAGGTATATAAAAATTCTGGTTGGTACTGGCTGTGTATTCCAGTTGTCTATTTACATTGAATAAATAACATTTTCTTACATATCATACACTTTCTTACAAGAACTCTTATTATGGATTGTGTTGTCATTAATAAACTTTTTTTTCTTTTTATTGAGAAGGCAAAGAAATTGAGACCAAATTTCCCTAAACTGACAATACAACCAGTAACTTAGTTACAAATTACCCTTAATTTTGAAAGTGTACTTAAAAGGTTCCACACTTAAGTGTGTCAGATTTACATTGTAGTTCTCTTCTCCCATGGATAATTTAACTACAAAATTTCTATATATATATATACACACACACTCAGTACTCTCATTTTGGCCTGTTATTTGATTAAAAAACAACAAAACACTAATAGATGCATGAATCCACCATGACAAATATGACGAACTGTACAGTTTCTGCATAACATATAAAAATAGGTGATTCAAAGATTTCAGAATGAACTGTGACATGTTTCTGAAAAATGGACATACCCAGAGCCTAAATTTATCATACATCATTCCTTTGTTTCCTTGTCTTTTTGGTTATGTTTCTTGCTTATGATCATTAGCATCATGAGAGCAGGTAGGTGTATTAGAGAGAACATGAAGAGTTTCCTTGAAGTTTTGCTATCTCCTTCCTTGTAGAATTTCCAAGCTGAAAGTTGGAAAAAATGAAAATTAAAATACATACATACATATACCAAAGGCTTTTTCCCCCTTACACGGGGGGTAGCCATAAAGAAAAAGGCATAGAAATCACTCCCACCCATTTCATTTCCTACATATTCCCCTCCCCTCCACCCTCCCTCCTATCTTAAAATAAAATCAATACACATACTTACATATACCAAAGGCTTTTTTCCCTCCTTCCAAGTGAGGTAGTCAAAGGCATAAATCCACTCCTACCATTTCATCCCCATCCACTCCCATTCACCACCCCTCCTTTCTTCTTTTTTTGGTTCCTCCTGGATGATGAATCACCCCTGCATCTTGCCCACTGCCCTGGGTCACAAGCAATGTAGCAAGACAGTACATCCACAGCAAGGCCATTTCATTTAATCAGTGACCCCTCATGCAGAAAAAAGAGAAGATAGGGAGAAATATCTTTGGGCTGCATCAAAATATCCTTTACACATGCTCCCTCATCCCCCACCCACTTCCTTCCATGCAACACAGCATCATCCATACACATTCTTCATTCACTTCTTATCTTCTGTCTTCACCTTTCTTCCTCAATTGACATACCCCTCTTTCCCAATGCCCCTTTTACCCCATCCATCCATCTCATCCTTGGTCGCCCCCTCATATTCACTCCTTTCACCTCTGCCTTCCACACACCTTTTACTAATAATAAGTGTGAAGGAAGATAGGGAAGGAAAGGTAGCTGCAGTGGGAAGCACTAAGAAAATGATAGTGATGAGTGAGGAAAATGGAGGAGAAATAAGGAAAGATGAGGTGAAGGCAGTTGTTAGGATGATGAGAGCGGGTAGAGAGCCAAATGACTGGAAGAGTGCCTGTATAGTTCCACTTTACAAGGGGAAAGGGGACAAATGTGAGTGTAGTAGTTTCAGGGGGATCAGTTTGTTAAGTGTAGTTGGGAAGGCTTATGGAAGGGTCTTGATTGAGAGGATTAAGAGAGGAACAGAAGGAGTAATTGGTGAGGAGCAGTGTGGGTTTAGGACAGGTAGGGTTTACGTGGATCAGATTTTTGTGGTGAGATGTGTGTGAGAAAGCTTTAAAGGTCAGATATCAACAGATATACCATTCACTAAAAATCATCGAAAAAGTACTTTTTAAAAGCATACAAATAAAGTTTTTACCTATTACAGAAGAATTTATTCAGAAAATTCACTTTTAATTGCGCCTCGCATACCACTTTTCCGAAGTCTAGATATTCAGAATAACAATATTGTTTGTTTGGCAACTGTGACGTCACGAACGCGGAATTCCCCGAGCCTTTCCCGAAGCGCACGGGCCGGAATGTTTCGAATAGCAGACGACGCAATGAAATGAAGACAAAACTGTTTTTTGCCAAATTTGATAAGATGTAGATGGTGGAATTATATAGAATACTGTCAGTATGTTTTTTTATGTACATTAAACTGTAAATACAAAAAGTTATGGAAGTCTTGATACCTGACCTTTAAAAGTCAGATATCAAGACTTCCATAACTTTTTGTATTTACATTTTAATGTACATAAAAAAACATACTGACAGTATTCTATATATTTCCACCATCTACATCTTATCAAATTTGGCAAAAAACAGTTTTGTCTTCATTTCATTGCGTCGTCTGCTATTCGAAACATTCCGGCCCGTGCGCTTCGGGAAAGGTTCGGGGAATTCCGCATTCGTGATGTCACAGTTGCCAAACAAACAATATTGTTATTCTGAATATCTAGACTTCGGAAAAGTGGTATGCGAGGCGCAATTAAAAGTGAATTTTCTGAATAAATTCTTCCGTAATAGGTAAAAACTTTATTTGTATGCTTTTAAAAAGTACTTTTTCGAGCAATACAATGATTTTTAGCGAATGGTATATCTGTTGACCTTTAAGAAAAGGTAAGAATTTTTTCTTTTTTTTTGGGTGGGGCTTTTATGGATTTGGAAAAGGCTTATGACAGGGGGGCATTGTGGGAGATATTGCAGATGTATGGAATGGGAGGAAAGCTTTTGAGAGTAGTTAAGGGTTTTTGCAAGGATGGTGGAGCTTGTGTTGGAATCAAGAGGTGGGGAGAGCGAGTGGTTTGAGGTTGGGGTGGGACTTCATCAGGTATGTGTTATGTAGTCTTGGCTGTTCAATTTATACATGGATGGGGTGGCGAGAGAGGTAAATGCAAGGGTAGTGGGTCAGAGATTGGAGATGGTTAAAGTGAATGAAGAAAAGTGGGTGATAAGCCAGTTGCTTGCTGATGACACTGCGCTTGTAGCAGGATCTGAGGAGGGATTGAAGAAGTTAGTGACAGAGTTTGGGAGGGTGTGCGAAAGAAGGAAGTTGAAGATAAATGTGGATAAATGTAAGGTGATGAGATGTACAAGGGAAGAAAGTGGCAACAAACTGGAAGTGAGTATTAAGGGACTGGACTGGAGGAAGTGGATAGTTTTAGATACTTGGGTGCGAATGTGGCAGGAAAGGGAGGAGTGGAGGTAGAATGTAGATTGAGAGAGGCAAGTGGATGTCTTGGGGGATAAAAAAGTGTAATGAGAAATAGACATTTGGGAATGGATGCTATGAGGAGATTGTATGAAGGAGTGATTGTGCCAACAGCACTGTATGGGGCAGAATCAAGGAACAAAAGAGAGGAAGAGAGGAGTTTGAACGTGTTTGAGATGAGGTGCCCGAGAAATATGACAGAGGTTACTAGGCTGGATAGAGTGAGAAGGAGAACAGGGTTGGAAAGGGAGTTGGGAGATAGGGTTGATGAAAGAGTATTGGGATGGTTTGGACACATGAAAAGAATGAGTGAAGAAGGATTAGTAAAAGAGGTGGAAGGAGTGAACATGAGGGGGTAACCAAGGATGAGATGAATGGATGGGTAAAAGGGGTATTGCGAAAGAGGGAATGTCTGTTGAGGAAGGATGGGAGAGGACAGAAAATAGGGGTGAATGGAGAATGGTTGTGTATGGATGATGCTGTGTTGCATGAGGGGGAGTGGGTGGGGGATGGGGGGTGAGGTAGTATGTATGAAAAGTAATTTGATGCTGCCTGAAGGGATTTCATACATCTTCTCAGCATTGAGCCCCAAATATCTCTCTCATTACACTTTTTAATTCCCCAAGGCATTTACTTGCTTCTCTCAATCTACATTCTACCTCTACCTCCACGCCTCCCTTTCCCGCCTCATTTGCACCCAAATATCTAAAGCTATCCACTTCCTCCAGTCTCTTTCCCTTAATACTTCCAATTTGCTGCCATCCTCTCCCCTTGTAAATCTCACCACCTTACTTTTACCCACATTTACTCCAACTTCCTTCTTCCCAAACTCTGTCACTAACTTCCTTAATCCCTCCTCTGATCCTGCTACAAGTGCAGTGTCGTCAGCAAACAACAACTAGCTTATCTCCCAATTTTTTCCATTTTCTTTAACCATCTCTAATACCTGGCCCATTACTCTTGCACCACCCCATAATGACGTAACACATCTCTGGTGAAGTCCTACTTTCACCTCAAACCACTGAATCTCTTCATTTCTAATTCTAATGCAGGCTCTACTACTCTCCTATCCCATATATATATTATATAACTAGCACTTTTATTTAACCACTTCGGTACGATGATGCCTATGTAGACATCATGAGGCACAAGTGGGTACACGAGGATGCTGGTGTCTGCATCTTGATTATATATATTTTTTTGTAGTTGTACATGAGTTACCCCTGGATTCTGTGAACTGGTTTGATCATGTTTTCTGTTTTTATTATTACTCAAGAGTAAAGGAGAACGAGTAATATAGCAGTGACTTTATATTTTATAATGCAAGTAGTGAGTTACATTGTACACATGGCAGCTGATGCTGTGCACAAGAATTTGACTCGTACTGAAGTGGTTAAGAGGATCATAATTTCTTGAATGATTCTACCCACCTTGCACTCACCACCTTCACTTTCACTAACATACATTCATCTGCACCCTTTACCCTCGTCACCTATATGAATCTGAATTACATTCTTACCTAAATATGTGAAGTAACCATTGAGTGGTAAACTATCAATGGCAAATGTCCAAGTAGTAACACCCAACACTGGTGCTAAAGTTGATAATCCAATCAATGCTGCACAATATCTTAAAGAAGTTCGCTGACACAAACCTAAGAGAAAGCAATTAATATTCATTGATCAACACTGAAGCAGAAAAAAAAAGTGACAAGTACAAATTAAATCAACCAGTAATGTACATTTTCAAAAACCTAAAATAATAAAGTCAGCTGAAGCTTCACAAATCAGGAGATAATGCTCTCAAGCTCACACATACCTGGATTTGTAACAGACATCATCCTATATCCAGCACGAGAATAGTCTGGTCGCAGATTCCATGACAAAGCATTGAAGTGAGGAAATTGCCAGGCAAACAAAATTCCACCCATGATCCAGGCACCAGCTTCCAGGCCCCCTGTACATCCTGCCCAGCCAATCATTGGAGGAATTGCACCAACTGTAAAGCATGAATTTTACATATAATTTCCTACACAGAATGTTCATTTACAACGAATACTACAATTTTGCAATTATCATGATAACCCCTTTGCTACAGTGATGTATCCTATAACCTTTCTTCTGACCAAGGCCAGACAATTCTAATTTGGCTTTGGGTTGTCAAACTACCTCAATTAACCCCTTTGCTATTCAACAATAAAAAGTTCTTTGCTATAGTCATACCATCTACTACTTTGTTCTGCCCAATATTTGCCAATTTCATTCAGCTTATAGGTCATCATTATAGGGAAGGGACTCATAGAAACAATAGCAAAATAGAGCACTTCCAAAGCAGCTGTTTTAGCACTTACCCACTGATCCTACCCATGTGTTGGTAATACTCATTCTTTTCATAGGAGTGTATACTGAAGTATATAACAGGATACTTAATGCACCAAGGGAGGCAGAAATACCATTCACTCCAAAATAAAGGATGGACATACCAGATGTGGCACATACTAATGCAAAAGTGGCTGCATGCAATGGAGTCACATTCCCTGGAGAGAAATAGAAAATTGTTTACAATTAAAGGTCCCGTTAAATATATATAATATATATGTACATACATATACCACAGGCTTTTTCTCCTTTACAAGCCTGGAAATGAGCATTAACCACTTCCATACGGTGACGCCTATGTAGGCGTCATGAGGAGCAAGTGGGTACGCGATGATGCCGACGTTGGCGTCTTGATTATATTTATTGTAGTCGTACCTACGTAACCTCCATTCTCTCTAAACTGGCTTCATCATATTTTCTATGGTTATCAAAATTCACGGGTGAAAGAGAACGAACGATTGAGCACTGACTTTATTTCTTATAACGTGATTATTATGATGCAACATCGCACGTCGGGCAGTTAATGCTGCCAGACGTGCGATGTGCCCCGGAGTGAAGAGGTTAAGGGTGAGACTGTAAGTGGATAGTTTTAGATACTTGGGTGTGAATGTGGCAGGAAAGGGGTGGAGGTAGAATGTCGATTGAGAGAAGCGAGTAAATGCCTTGGTGGATTAAAAAGTGTAATGAGAAATAGACATCTGGGAATGGATGCTAAGAGGTTATATGAAGGAGTGATTGTGCCGACAGCACTGTACGGGGCAGAAACATGGAACATAAGAGAGGAAGAGAGAAGGAGTTTAAATGTGTTTGAGATGAAATGTCAAGAAGTATGATAGGGGTTACTAGGCTAGATAGAGTGAGAAATGAGGAGGTGAGGAGGAGAACAGGGGTAGAAAGGGAGTTGGGAGATAGGGTTATTGAAAGAGTATTATGCCACATCCACACGGTCTAGCACTGTCCGCCGGGCACGAGGGCTTTGCTCGACAATGGGCAATTTCAGCAGGCAAACCATCAAACTGTCCGTTCCCGGCGCCATTTGCGGGCAGTGGATGGAGGGCTGATATCACTGCCAAACGCACGAGGTGAGGTGCGAGCAAAGTTAGCAAACCCGCTCAGTTCGCCTAGTGGCAAAAGTTCCCTGTTATACACTACTATCTTTTCATTTTCTTACAGACCTTCTTCCCCTCCCACAAAAACAGATCCCGCACAAGCGGGTGGTCTTACCTAGCAAATCGTAATCGCAAATTGCAGTACAGACCGAAGTTACCTTACCACCATGTCCGCACCTAGTACTAGTGTATACTGGTCTCAAGACACCATAACATTGATTGATTTATACAGAGTTCAGGAATGTTTATCGAATGTGAAGGGTTTTGATTATAAAAATAGAGATAAACGTGCTGCAGCATTGAAGCACATAGCACAGACAATAAGCAGGAGTGAGAGTCATGTGAAAAAGAAATTAGCCTCTAGACGTGCCTTTGTATATATGGCTCCACTTTCGAAAGGAGAACAGAAAAGCTGTTTATGTTCATTCTCATGTAATTGCAAAACAGTTGTTCATTTTCATCCTGCAATTCACGTAGGATTGTCACTGAGCTTCCCATTAAATCACGTCTTTGTAACCACTCCCGGCACCAGACATGTCTCCGTGATTTCTTGTTTTTCTTTTTAATGCAGGCAGCAATTATAATGCTGTAAAGCGCTACCTTCTTTCCAAGTGTGGCAGGAACCATGGTTATTGTACTGCACTGAACCACTCACTCCCAACCTCTGCTTGCAGCCAACTAACCTCCAAGTTCCAACCACCATCATCAGCCATGTGGACACCTTCGCGGACTTTGCCCGGTAAGGGCAAAGTCTGCCAGGCACAGCTCGACCGTGTGGACATGGCATTAGGATGGTTTGGACACATGGAAAGATTAACTGATTTATGAAGTTATTGGCTTGAAGGCCAAGCGCCGGAGCCGGTAGGCCATTCAGTGCCATGGAAAGATTGAGTGAAGAAAGATTAGTAAATGAGGTGTGGAAGGCAGAGGTGGAAGGAGTGAATATGAGGGGGCATCCTAGGATGAGATGGATGGATGGGGTAAAAGGGGCATTACAAAAGAGAGGAACGTTTGTTGAGGAAGGACGGGAGAGGACAGAAGATAGGGGTGAATGGAGAAGGGTTGTGTATGGATGATGCTGTGATGCATGAGAGGGAGTGGGTGGGGGATGGGGGTGAGGAAGTATGTGTGAGAAAAAATTTGAGACAGCCCGAAGAGATTTCTCCCCGTCTTCTTTTCTGCATGAGGGGACGGAGAGAGGGGGGTCACCAAATTAATGAAGTGGCCTTGCTGTGGATGTGCTGTGTCTTGCAACACTGCTTCTGACCCAGGGCAGTGGACAGGATACAGGGATGACTCGTCATCCAGGAGGTGCCAAGATGAGAGGGAGGGTGGAGGGGAATGGAATATATAGGGGATGGAATGGGTGGGAGTGGTTTCTATGCCTTTTTCTTTTTGGCTACCCCCCGTGTAAGGGGGAAAAAGCCTTTGGTATATGTATGTATAAGGGAGGTAGCCAAAAAACAAAGGCATAAAATCCACTCCCACTCATTCCATCCCTACATACTCCACTCCCATTCACCCCCCTTATCTTGGCTCCTCCTGGATGACAGGTCATCTCTGCATCTTGCCCACTGCCCTGGGTAAGAAGCAGTGTTGCAAGACACAGCACATCCACAGCAAGGCAGCTTCATTAATTCAGTGACCCACTCCTCTCCATCCCCTCATGCAGAAAAAGAGATGGGGAAAGATCCCTTCGGGCTGCATCAATTTATTTTTCATACATACTCTCTCATCCCTCATCCCCCACCCACTCACTTTCACAGCATCATCCATACACAACCATTCTCCATTTACCCTGATCTTGTCTTCTCCCATCCTTCCTCAACAGACATTCCCCTTTTATTCCATCCATCCATCTCATCCTTGGTCGGCCACTCATGTTCACTCCTTCCACACGTCTTTTACTAATCTTTCTTCACTCATTCTTTCCATGTCCCCAAACCATCCCAATACTCTCTCATCAACCCTGTATCCAAACTCTCTTTCCACCACCATTCACCTCCTCGTTTCTCACTCTATCCAGCCTAGTAACTCCTATCATATTTCTCATGAACCTCATCTCAAACATATTAAAACTCCTCTCTTATGTTCCATGTTTCTGTGCACCGTACAGTGCTGTTGACACAATCACTCCTTCATACAATCTCCTTTTAGCATCCATTCCCAAATGTCTATTTCTCATTACACTTTTTAACCCCTGAAGGCATTTACTTGTTTCTCTCAATCTACATTCTACCTCCACCTCCACACCTACATACATATAAATATATATAATATATACATGTATATATGGATATGAAATGTGGTAAGAATATGACAAAATTTTGAAAGTAATAAAAAGAAGATATCTGGAAGGAAATTAAGGACAGGGAGGAGAAGTGAGTAAAGAAGAAAAGGTGCAGATGGAGAGATGATAAGAGGAAGATGAGCAAAGTATTTTAGGGAGTTGTTAATGTAAAGAAGGAGAGGGAAAGGTAGCTGCAGTGGGAAGCGCTAAGATAGTGAAAGTGATGAAAGAGGAAAATGTAGGAGAAATAAGAAAAGACGAGGTGAAAGCACTTATTGACCTCTTCAATAAGTTAAATTCTTGTGCTTAGCATCAGATGCCTGAGGTACGATGATTGATGTATCACAATACTCGCATTATAAAATATAAAGTCAGTGCTGTATTACTCATTCTCTTTTACTGAGTAATAATACATACATACATATACCAAGACTTTTCCCCCTTACAAGGGAGGTAGCCAAAAAGAAAAAGGCATAAAAACAATTCCCACCCATTCCATCCCTAAATACACTCCACTCCCCTCCACCCTTCCTCTTATCTTGGTACCTCCTAGATGACGGGTCATCCCTGCACCTTGTCCACTGCCCTGGGTCAGAGGCAGTGTCGCAAGACACAGCACATCAACAGCAAGGCCGCTTCATTAAATCGGCGACCCCCGCTCTCCGTCCCCCCCTGCAGAAAGGGAGAAGAAGGGGAGAAATCCATTTGGGATGCATCAAATTTTTCTCACACATACTACCTCACCCCCCCATCCACTCCACAACACCATCCATATACAACCATTCTCCACTCACCCGTCTTCTGTCTTCTCCCGTCCTTCCTCAAGTCATTCCCCTCTTCCCCAAAGCCCCCTTCACCCCATCCATCCATTTCACCCTAGGAGCCCCTTATGTTCACTCCCTCCACTCCATCCTCCTTTTTACATGGAGTAATAATGAACACAGAAAATGTGATCAAACCAGTTCACATAATTCAGGGGTAACACGGCTGCAAACTCTAGCATTAAGGTCTCCCAGTACTATTACATTGACATTTCTTCTGCTACTTTGCCACAATAACAAGCAGCCAATAAGCTGCAACTACAAAATAAATATAATCAAGATGATGACATCAACATCCTTGTATACCCTTGTGCCTACGATGCCTACCCTACATAGGCATCATCATATGGAAGAGGTTAAAATGATAAAAGCAGGTAAAGAACCTGGGAATCATGTATAATGTCTAAAAAAAGGTAGGTATAGTGCTGGTTGACTGGCTGGTGACGATGTTCAATGTTTAAAAGAGGTTAGAGTGCTGGAAGACTGGAGGAGTGCCTCTATAGTTCCACTTTACAAGGGAAAAGGGGACAAGTGAGTGTGTAGTAGTAGTTTTAGAAGGATCGGTTTGTTGAGTGTAGTTGGGAAGGCTTATGGGCTTATGACAAGATAGATAGGAAGGTACTGCAGATATATGGGATAGGAGGAAAGCTGTTATGAACAGTCAAGAGTTTTTATGAGACTAGTACAGCCTGGGTTAGAATTATAAATGGAAAGAGTGTGGTTTGAGGTAAAGGTGGGATTTTGCCAGGGATGTGTCTTGTTGCCATGGCTATTTAATTTATACTTGGATAGGGTGGTGCAAGAGGTAAATGCAAAGGTAATGGGCTGGGGATTGGAGATGGTTAAAGAAAATGAAGAGAAATGGGAGATAAGCCAGTTGTTGTTTGCTGATTGCACTGCGCTTGTAGCAGGATCAGAAGAGGGATTAAGGAAGTTAGTAATGGAGTTTGGGAAGGTGTGCAAAAGAAGGAAGTTGAAGATAAATGTGGGTAAAAGTAATGTTTGACGAGATAAACACCATATGAGGACGGAGCCTTTAATGTGATGAGATGTACAAGGGGAGAGGATGGCAGTAAATTGGAGGTGAGTATTAAGGGAGAAAAACTGGAGGAAGTGGATAGCTTTAGATAGTTGGGGATGAATGTGGTGGAAAAGGGAGGAGTGGAGTTGGAGGTAGAATGCAGACTGAGAGAAACAAGTAAATGTCTTGGGGGATTAAAAAGTGCAATGACAAATAGACATTTGGGGATGGATGACAAGAGGAGACTGTATGAAGGGGTGATTGTGCTGACAGCACTGTATGGGGCAAAAACATGGAACATAAGAGAGGAAGAATTTAAATGTGTTTGAGAAGAAATGCCTGAGAAGTATGGTAGAGGTTACTAGGCTGGATAGTGAGAAATGAGAAAGTGAAAATGAGTGTGGGGGTGGAAAGGGAGTTGGGAGATAGGGTTGATGAAAGAGTATTGGGATGATTTGGACACATGGAAAGAACAAGTGAAGAAAGATTAGTAGAAGAGGTGTAGGGAGTGAACATGAGGGGGTGACCAAGGATGAGATTGTTGGATGGGTTAACAGGGGCATTGGAAAAGAGGGGGATGTCTGTTGAGGTAGGGAGAAGAAAGAAAATAGAGGAGCATGGAAAATGGTTGTATATGGATGATGCTGTGATGCATGGAAGGGAGTGGGTGGGAGATGAGAAGGGGGGCGAAGGAGTTTGTGTGAATGATATTTGATGCAGCCCAAAGGAATTTCTCTTCTTTTTTTCTGCATGAGGTGACAGAGAAGAGAGTCGCCAATTAAATGAAGAGGCCTTGCTGTAGATGTGCTGCATCTTGCTGCATTGCTTCTGACCCAGGGCAGTGGGCGAGATGCAGGGATGGCCCATCATCCAGGAGAAGCCAAGAAAAGAAGGAGTGAGGGGTGGTGAATGGGAGTGGAGTATGTGGGGATGCAATGGGTGGGAGAGGAACTACCTCCCTTGTAAGGGGGAAAAAGCCCTTGGAATATGTATGTATCTATCTGTGTACTTGTATGTAACATTTCAGTGACACATGAACACCATTGAATCAATCAATGAATCAAACAACCTACTGCCTGAGATCTCTCTTGCAGGAAACCTATGGCTACCACATAACTGGTAAAAGCAACCTGGTTGGCCCCATGTCACTCATGGAAGAAATATTGTGTTGGATACTGAAACTAAAATCCTCCCCATAGAAATCACATGAAAATGACTGATATGCAGCTCTAAGCCAGAGCCCTAAATACCATCCTTCCATCTAATTATATTACACAAGTACTGCCAACACCTTCCATCTGTACAAAAAAGCACATTCACACTCAGGTTAAACAAACTTTCCAAAACAAGACCACCAAACTCAATACTCCATCAACATCCCCTAAGACATCAGTGCCATATGAAAGTCCCTCTTACTCGAAGTGAAGCAAGAACCATTGTCACATATATATCCAGGTCACTATCCAACATTCCAAAAATAGCAACACAAGTTAGGCCTAGCCAGATCTAAGCTCCCCTAAATGCAACCACCACACAGTAGATACATAGCACCTAGTTCTACAAGGCTCTAAGAATCCAAATGCTATTTATATACCAAGGGCTTCTTCCCCCTTATAAGAGAGGTAGTCAAGTTAATGGGACACACCCATTCCACTCCCATCCACCACCCTTGTTCCCCTCTCATACAACACAATATTTCTTCCCAGTGACTTATGGGCTCACCTGCGGGGTGTTACCATGTACCTGTAAACAGTCTGTCGCCTTCAAGAGACCAGGGGCAATGGACTCACTGACTGTCAAAAAGACTAAGCTTGCAATTGATTTTAGTAAATTTATTTTCTTGTTTCAAATAAGAGGGAGGGAAGGGGGTGGATGGGAGTGGAGTATGTGGGGATGGAATGGGTGAGAGTGGTTTTTATGTTTGTTTTTTGGCTACCTCCCTTGTAAGGGGGAAAAAGCCTTTGGTATATGTATATATTTTCTTGTTGGTTTGCACTAGGATTTTTTATGAGGACTGAAGGTCAAAACTGAGACCTAGGATTTTGGGATCCCTTTCCAACGGAAAGGTTTGAAGTCAATTTTACTGATGGATGTTTCTTTGCTTCATGGTTGCCTATAATGAGTAATGTTACTGATGATATTTGAGGAAAGGCCTCTATTCTTTTATTTCTAAGCCACTGTTCTAGGTTAAGCAGAGGTGGCTCTGATGTTCATAAGGAAAACCCCACCCTTCAATCAACTACCTGTCACAAGTCAAACTTCCCCAACTCCATAAGGAGATGCAGCCCTGAAAGACCAGCACTTGATCTCTGGATCAGACCCACCAATGAACTTGGGATAAGTTGTATTTTGGTTGTTAAAACATTAATGTTATTTTCAATAACTTGAGTGGTGAAACAAAATATTAATAATTCAAGATACCTCTTACTAGAACTCTGTTCTTAGTACGGTCCATTTGTGAATCATATGGAACTTCCAACACTTGGTTGATTGCATTTGCAGCACATGCTGTTAACCCTGTACCTAATGAACACAGGAAGACCAGAACTGGGTCAAAAGGCATAGGGGCTATGGCAGCACCAGCTAGAGCAGTAGCAACCACTAATCCTGAAAAATAAAATAAAATAAAATAAATAAATAAAATAATAAACAATACAAAATATTCATTAACATTCCAGCAATTTGTGTATAACAACACCAGTACTTAAATATCATTACATTAAAGGTGCAGTGGCAAAACTATCAATAATTACCAGTTAATCTGCTTTTGCCAAGTCCCATATAATAGACGTGTAATTTACTAAGATCTAACTTTTGGGCTCTCCAATCTAGTGAATCAGGGGAAAGAGCTCCTACAAGTCCACTCTTTTCCCTTTTCCTCTCTTGTGGTACTTCTTCATACCCTATATCTTCAGGATGGGGCTGCATCTTAACGACTGTGGCTCCATTATAGGACACTTCAATTAAGTTCTCCAGATGATGAAGAGCTTCTGTTCCACTTAAGCTATGTGATGACCAGTAACTATCATCATTTTCTTTGTTCCTTATATCAACAACAACTGATGCTTTGGCATGGTGAATAAGGGGCTTCTCTCTCTGGCATAGTGCCCTTAACAACTGTGGCTCTCGCACAATCTCATCTAAACTTATCTGCAATTAAAAAAACATTTTGTTTATTTCAAAATCATGTCACATAATTCCACAAAACTAAGATAAAACTCAAGGCTACATTAAAAATGGTTACTTACACTATGCCTTTCATAAACTGATTGTACTTTGTTCCTAGTCTTCGTCAGATATCTGTCATCTAAGACTGTGCTCACACTGTATGCTTGCCTCACAGATGCGAGGCTTACTCTTTTGCCTGCAGCACCCAGGAGATGCAGTTGCTTGTAACTGGATATTACCCATGGTGGAAAATTTTTGGTTGTTGTTAGAGGAACTAATTTAATTCCTTGTACCCAATTGTGGGCACTACCCAGGACAATTTTTTGACAAGACATAGAAGAGTCAAGACATTGTTATGCCACCCTGCAAGTAAGAACAAAATATAAAAATTAAAATGTAACTACCTAAAACTCAATGAAGCTTTTCTTTGTCATTTGGATCAAATAGATCAATGTATATACATATAATATACTAATCTGTGATGGTGTACATAATAATAATATAAATCAATAAAACAAACATATCTATATATTGAAAATAGCATACTTTTCAATCTTCAACCTTAGTGTTTATTTCCTGCCATCCTACAGGGATCTAGCTTTCATTTTTTCCCAGTCCCAATTTTACAGTTTCTCTACAAGAATCCTCAATCGCACCAATCATGCTCATCACATAACACAAGCACAACCATCAATAGAAGAAAAGAAAAGAAAGAACTACCAACTGCACCCCAACACATCAATCAATCAATCCACTGCCGTAGGTCTCTCTTACAGGAGACACTTCCCCTCTCCCCTCAGTAACCAACTAATGCCATAACACATCCATACAAAAACAAACAATGCATCACGAAACAAGCACTCCCAAGACTAACCACTAAGCATTCTAGTAGTATATGTTATACCATAGAGGTGTTCCAACCAGTCTGGTGGATAAGGGTGATTTGCTTCAACTGTTTGAGGTGAGGATGGTGTGATAGTACTTTTGGAGTGAAGTTGTTGTTGTTGTTGTTGTTGTCGTTCCCTAGACTGTCTGTCCGAGCAGTCCCGTCTCCCCAAGGAATGCCATAGCCGAAACTGGGTATTCCCACAAATCCTTTATAGAGCGTATGTTGTGTTGTTTGCGTGCATGATTGTGTATAATGCAGTCTTCCATTATGTGTTGTATGGTATGGGGTGAAGTGTTACATCCTGGGAAGCTGTTCACAATGAGTGAAGTTCAATGGTGTGGTGTTGAACTCCATCACATCTTTTAAGATTTCTGCTGGAAAACCACATGCTTTTTCTAAGGTAATAGGGTTGTATATGCAAGGGTGAATAAGGGGCATGATGGTATGGAGGGACAGAAGTTTTGTGTATGTGTGTGTGTAGGGGGAGGGGGACACCACAGTCTTCTCTATTTTTTGCATGAGAAGATAGAGAGGGGGAGGTTACCAATTAAGTGAAATGGCTTAGCAGTGGATGTGTTGTGCCTTGCTGTATTGCTTCTGACCTGAGCAGTTTGGTAAAGAGAAATTTGTTATCTAAAACTTATGACAGCCCCCACCCTATGATATGCTCTACTTTGGGCAGGTGTAACTTTTGTTAGATGGGGCAAATCTCTGCTACATCCTTTGTGACTACCTAATGAGGAATCTTATTTTTCCAAATTATTTTTCAATCTAATAAGCATGCCTAATAGCATCCATTTTTTTTAAGTAAATTTAATTCACAATAGGAATTTTTCTGAAACATTTTACTTTGTTATAGCTTTCTATAAATGGATGTTTTGGAAAGAAATTAAGAGAGGAAGAGGAGGCGAATCAAGTAGAGAAGAAAAGGTAAAGGGTGTAGATGGAGAGATGATAATGGAAGAGAAGGCAGTAAGGGCAAGATAGGGAGTATTTTAGGGAGGAACAGGTGTTTGGGAGTGGATGCTACGAGGAGATTGTATGAAGGAGTGATTGTGCCAGCAGTGCTGTGTGGGGTGGAAGCATGGAATGTGGGAGAGAAAGATAGTTGCAGTGGGAAGTGCTAAGAAAATGACTGTGATGAGTGAGGAAAATTGAGGAGAAACAAGGAAGGATGAAGTCAAGGCAGTTGTTAAGATAATGAGATCAGGTAAGGCACCTGGTCTGGATAGATGCCATGCAGAATGTCTGAAAAAAAGGAGGTACAGTGATGGTAGACTGGCTGGTGAGGTTATTTAATGTTTGCTGGAGAGAGGGTAGAGTGCTGGAGGACTGGAGGAGTGCCTGTATAGTTCCACTTTACAAGGGCAAAGGGGACAAGTGTAAGTGTAGTAGTTTCAGAGGGATTAGCTTGTTAAGTGTGGTTGGGAAGGCTTATGGGAGGATCTTGATTGAGAGGATTAGGAGAGGAACAGAGGGAGTGATTGGCGAGGAGCAGTGTGGATTTAGGACAGGTAGAGGTTGTGTAGATCAGATTTTTGTGGTGAGACAGATGTGCGAGAGGGCTATGGGAGGGGGTGAGGATGTTTTTTGTTTTTTTGTGGATCTGGAAAAGGCTTGTGACATGGTAAACTGGTGGGGGTGTGTGCTGTGTGAGGTCTTGCAGATATGCGGGATGGGAGGGGGGCTTCTAGGAGCTGTCAAAAGTTTTTGCAAGAGTGGTAGAGCATGTGTTGGTACTGGAAGTGGAGAGAGTGAGTAGTTCGGGGTAGGGGTGGGACTTCATCGGGGATGTGTTGTGTCGCCCTGGCTGTTCAACTTGTAAATGGATGGGGTGGTGCAAGAGGTGGGTGGTCAGGGATTGAAGATGTTTAGGGAAAATGTAGAAAAGTGGGAGGTGAGCCGGTTGTTGTTTGCGGACGACATTGCGCTTGTGGCTGGATCGGAGGGGGGATTGGGGAGGTTGGTGTTGGGGTTTGGGAGCGTGTGTGGGGGAGAGAGTTGAAGATGGGTGTGAGTGAGGGTAGGGTGATGAGATGTACAAGGGGTGAGGGTGGGAGTGAACTGGAGGTGAGCGTTGGGGGGGAGTGACTGGAGGAAGTGGATGGTTTGGATATTTGGGTGCGAATGTGGCAGGAAGGGATGTACATGGGGGTGGAGGTGGAATGTAGATTGGAAGAAGCATGTGAATACCTTGGTGGATTGGAGTGTGGTGAGGAATAGACGTTTGGGAGTGGATGCTAAGAGGAGATTGTATGAAGGAGTGATTGTGCCAGCAGTGCTGTGTGAGGCAGAAGCATGGAACGTGGGAGAGGAAGAGAGGAGTTTGAATGTGTTTGAAATGAGGTGCCTGAGAAGTATGATAGGGGTTAATAGGCTAGAAAGAGTGAGAAATGATGAGGTGAGGAGGAGAACAGGGGTGGAAAGGGAGTTGGAAGATAGGGTTGATGAAAGAGTATTGGGATGGTTTGGACACATGGAAAGAGTGAGAGAAGAACGAATTGTAAAAGAGGTGTGGAAGGCTGAGGTAGACAGAGTGAACATGAGGGGGCAACCCAGGATGAGATGGATGGCTTGGGTAAAAGGGGCATTGGGAAAGAGGGGAATGTCTGTTGAGGAAGGACAGGAGAAGACAGAAGATAGGGGTGAATTGAAAATGGTTGTGTATGGATGATGCTGTGATGCATGAAAGGGAGAAGGTGGGGGATGAAGTGTGACAAATAAATTGATCCAGCCAAAAGAGATTTCTCCTCATCTCCATTTCTGCATGAGGGGATGGAAGGGTTGCTGATTTAATGAAGCGACCTTGCTGTGGATGTGCTGTGTTTTGCGACACTGCTTCTGACCCAGGGCAATGGGTAAGATGCAGGGATGACCCATCATCTAGGAGGAGCCAAGATAAGAGGGAGGGAGGGGGGTGGATGGGACTGGAGTATATGTGGATGGAATGAGTGGGAGTGGATTTTATGCCTTGGTTTTTTCGATTACCTCCCTTGTAAGGGGGGAAAAAAGCTTTTGGTGTATGTATGTATAAATGTATGTGTGTGGCTAAGGTGGAGGATAGACTAAAGTAGGATGGACTTTGGGAGGGTGTGTGAGAGGAGGAACTTAATGGTGGATGTGGGAGGTTATCAAGTGATGTGATGTACATGGGGTGAGGATGGTAGTAAGATGGACATGAATTTAAAAGACAAAAGAGACTAAAAAAGCAGAGGGCTTTGAATGTTTAGGAATCATATTAGCAGGGAATGAAAGGACAGAGAAGTTGATTGCAGTGCAAGAAGTAACTGGATGTTTAATAACAATGAAGTTTCATAAGGAATAAGCATCTGAGTTATTGTAGATAATAACTAATAAGAAGCTTTAGACAACAGAATTATATATATATTAGTAACAAAATGTGCTTGTAAATTCATATAATGTGGCAAGATCTAAAACTTGTTCATCATTAGGTTGGGATAAGAAAGTTATTCCAAAGTCCACTTCAAAGGGGTAAAAGGAATTTGTGAAGTTTTATTTCACCTGCTCGCACATCAATTTGTATATTTTTTACATCTGTTTCTTGCAGAAATTAATATTAACCCCTTCAATACGATGATGCCTACGTAGGCGTCATGAGGAGCAAGTGGGTATGC
This sequence comes from Oratosquilla oratoria, assembly GCF_046742065.1. Classification (NCBI taxonomy): domain Eukaryota; kingdom Metazoa; phylum Arthropoda; class Malacostraca; order Stomatopoda; family Squillidae; genus Oratosquilla; species Oratosquilla oratoria. The sequence goes on along the minus strand of NC_134818.1, from coordinate 26,089,394 downwards.
TAGGATGCCGATGTCGGCGTCTTGATTATATATATTGTAGTTATACCTGCGTGACCCCTATACTCTGTAAACTGGCTTCATCATATTTTCTATGATTATCAAAATTCACAGGTGACAGAGAACGAGCAATACAGCGGTAACTTTATTTTTTATAATGTGAGTATTATGACGCAACATCGCATGTCTAGCAGCTAATCCTGCCCGCGAGATTTTGGCCCAGTGAAGGGGTTAAGGTTATGTGAAAAAATAATTCCTGCAACCTTCCCACTACCCACCACCGAAATGCCATCTTTTGTTGAGCGCATCATCCACTATTTTTTTTACGAAACATGTTTTTCTCCCTATTCTAACCTAAACTATCCTGACCTAAAACAGTGTGCAGGAATAGACATACATCTTGCACACTGGACAGCCATGACACTGCTTCAGAGGCGGGTGGCAGGAAGGTTGTAGGAATTATTTTTTCACCATCACTTAATATTAATTTATGGGAAAAACATTACTAAGAAATTTTTTTTTGGAACTGTTGTAGTATAAATGCAAAAAATATAGAAATTGCTGCGTGAGCAGGTGAGATGAAATGGCAGTTATCGGGAAGGTTACGGGAACTATTTTTTCACCATCCATAATATCAATTTCTGCAAGAATCATTACTATGAAAAGTGGCTGTGATATAGAAATATATATATATATATATATAAATTGCTGTGTGAGTGGGTGAGACAAAACTATTTTCTTAGAAGTCCACACCTATGTGATATATCATTAGAAAATTAAATAAAGTAAATTTTTTGATGCGCACACCTATGTGACATATCAATATAAAATTAATTATTAATTTCATCAATTCTAATGCATCATAATATGCAATTTTCTAAGTGGAAATAAATAACAAAAAAGTTGCTAAAACCAATTTACTAACAAACGAAGTCATGGCAGTTGAATGATATGCCTTATTTGTTTTGATAGATGCCGAGGTTGAAGAAATGAAAGAATGATTAATTCGTCTATTCTAATCTAACCTGTATTTAGTAATCTGGTACCTCTAATTCTAAAGATCATCTGGGTTGTCGTAATCACGGATGCTGACAGCCTGATTATTATTGTACCTTGGGCAATTAACAAGCAACAGCAGAACCCCGTGTTCTCTCATAAAGTCCAAGGAAATCCTATTGTCTTCGTAACAGCACTTATTAACATAACCTGGAGTTGGAGAACAGCCAGTGCATAACGTGAAAGCAGTGGCATAGCAAAGGGGGGGGGGAGGGGCGGTCCACCCTGGGCGGCATGTGCTAGGGGGTGGTATGTTGATGGGGTAAAAAAAAAAAAAAAAATAAATAAATAAATAAATTAAAAAAAATAATAAAAACCTAACAAAAATCTTAAATTTGATACCAAAATGAGTTTTTAAGGTTGTAATATGGTACAGCTTTAAAACAGATTTTTCAACTGTAGCATCAGGACCATGTCTAAAGCAAATTTTCTTAGCCTATGAATGTTTTCCTAACCTACATTCACTTTAGACGCTATTCTAGCTTTAAGCGATTTTGTCAGCTATTTTAATAAATTAAAATATGACATAACGATGACGTGAATTTATATAAATACGAGTGCCGGTAAAACCCGAAACCACTAAGATGCTTTATTTCATTGATTGATATAAAATGGCACAAAATTAACTAAAAATTATCTAGCAATTAATATTTGTATTGGTTTGTGGCGGTAGCCATGTTGTAGGAGCGATGGCTAGGCGAATTTTATATTCCTAGGTTTTCAACACAATTCTTAGGTTAGGAAAAAATCCTAGGCTAGGAACTTTTGCTTTAGACATGTCCCAGTTTTATTTCCTATGAAGATAAATATTTTAAGTTAAGTATTCCTGCTTTATGTCAAAGAATAATTTTACCACGCCCCCCTAAATCACACACCTGCTCTGGGCGGCAAAAACACTTGCTATGCCACTGCATGAAAGCTACTGTCTGATAGTGACTGGACTGGCATGGCATCTGTACCGTATCCTAGCGACTTCAAGTTCATTCGTTAGTAAATTTAAATTAAATTTACTTGTTGCTAGGTTTTTTGTTTTTTATTTCTGCCAAGAAAATCACTTATTACTTTCATGTATTATAACTTACAAAATTAATATTTAATTTTCTAATGCTATATAATATATTGATATTGCATAGGTATGCACAACTAATTATAATAATATGGATATTTCACATGAAACTTGCATTGTAACTGTCCAATACCTCCTGACTAATACATGTAAAATAATCCTTCAAATGTAAAAAAAAAAAAAAAGTGAAAAATGTGTACGTGATATTGGAAAAGAACCATGGCTGGTTTTAAGAGTACATTAATTAATGATTAACATTTTCTTCCTACGATATCAAGGATTACATTTCTTGCACAAAGGGTATTTCCTCTATAAAATCTATCCCCGATATAAAAGTAGCCCATATAAATATCAACTAACGCTATCTAAACTAATCTTTAGCTTGCAAGAAGCACAGGTTTATCTAGTCTAGATACACTTAGGTAAACATGGTTACGTATGTACTGTAGGGCAGGTGTAGGTATCTGCAACCTTAGTCTCTACATTTGTCTACACTACAAAGTGAAGTCTTAATATGTTTGTCTTAGTTCACACACCATATTTAGCACATTTCTGTGGACATATCAGCCGTAACACCCAAAATTTCAAAGTAATTTACAATCCGATTGTAACACAGTCGCCACAAACAAATCGGTTAACTGAAAGACTAAAATACAAGTTCAACTGACACTTAAATAAAAATAATTTATCAGTAATATGTCAAAGTTGATGCATTTAACTGTCATTTATGATAATATTTTGACCATAAATTTACGTTTTTTATTTTTTCATAATATATTTCATAGCATAATAACTATTTTGTATTATGCAAGTAATATAGTAGGCAAGAAAAGCGCAAGTCTGTGACGCAATGTTTCACCGGTGATGCAAGAATATGTTTATGCTTTCTATTATAAAATTGGAAAGTAGCTCACTTAAAGTATATTGTAAACTATCATACATTATTTACGAAAGACCATGTATGGAATCTTGTAATGTGAAAGGAAAAATTATAAACATTTACATATATTAGTTACAATTCAACAGATGGCGCTGACCGACAGATTATTTTCGGCTGCTTGCATGCATGCTTTTTGTCAGTTGCGCTCTACGGCGTGAGATTTGAATAGCATCAAGAGGAAAGGATACCATTGTGCTATGCCTCAATGCGAAAATGCAGTCTTTGTTTTTCATTATTCAAAAGAGAGGTGATTTCATGACAACCTATATTTTCTATCAGTTTATATAGACAACGTTCACAGTTGTCTAATTGACATCTACTTTAGAAATTCATCATTTTATTATCGTTATTTTGATAAGTATTCGCATGATTGCAACTGTGACTATTAATGCTGTTGCTTGTGCATACCTGTCGAGTCTTACTTTTTTTGCGTAAGTCTAACGTAATTTCCTTGAGTTTTCAAGTCTTACGACATAAGTTCAAAAATCTTGCGCCAATAAATTTATTAAATAGTACTGTTTTTCATCATGTGATGTTCATACTGTGTCATATTTTTACATTATGTTTTCATTCTGCATTTGTTTTGATACAAATAAAAATTGAATGACAAAAATATGTTTTTATGTTTAATTACCGTTTTATACACAAACTTATGGTCTATAACGCAATATCTCACGGTAAGACTAAATAGTACTGTTTTTCATGTGATGTTCATACTGTGTCATGTTTTTACATTACGTTTTCATTCTGCATTTGTTTTGATACAAATAAAAATTGAATGACAAAAAATATGTTTTTCTTATGTTTTAATTACCGTTTTATATATAAACTTATGGTTTATAACGCAAAATCTCACGGTAAGACACCACAGTAGCTTGGCAGGTATGCTTGTGGTCGTGCTGGTAAAGCTACTGCTGCTGATGCTACTTACTACTACTATAGTCAGCGCAACGAGAAGTGACCGCTAAGGCGGGGTTAGGAGATTTCCCGGTGTTGCCCCATCTCCACAGATAACACGGCCCGCACGACTCACACTAAATGCAGTGTGAGGGGGCGGGGCCAGAGAATAGATGTAGCGGCATCGTCGCTCTCGCTTGCTCAAATGCCATGTCTATTAATCAAGGAAACGAAACCTTTGTATAGAAAACATTGCTTTGATTTTTACCTCAGTGGTGGTGTGTGACAAAAAATTATAATATAATTGTATGTTTCAACATTATAAAAATATAAAATAAAATTATAAAATAATTATATGTGGCAATACAGGGGGACTCCCAGTGTTCCGTCCTAACGGCCATTTATCGATGCAACGAGTATACCACTACTACTACTATTCTCTTGAACGAACTCCATACTGACAGAGACTCCTGCCTCTCACAAGATGCATCATGAATTCCTTAACAAAGTGAGAATTAACCAAACCGTTGTCTGTTATACTAACTTAACAGTAATTCAGCAATGGGTCCCAATGATGTCCACTCAAACAGACGTGCTTACTCTTCCATTGATTTTATATTCCAAGCTTCTTTAGAACAAAGTAAATTGTCATCCTTATGGAAAGATGCCTTGATTTTCCATATTCAAGAAATTACTAGAAATTTTTGTGGCTTTGACCTCTGTAGTTTGCAAATCATTTGAGATTATTATTACGAAGACCACATGAGCACGTGGAGGACGATGAGTTATTTTTTGACAGTCAATACGAATTTCGCAAGGGGATGTCAACCAAGGACTAGCTGTTAATAAATTATAACCGAATTACATCCTGGTAAGTTGAGAGCAAAGGATAGATGGAGAAAGAGGAAAAGGGCAGAAGTTAGGGTGCTACTGAGAGTGAACTGCTTAAATGAGGAGTACAAGAAGAAGCCGAGAGAGGAGTGGGAGGGACTGAAAGATAGAGTAGAACTAGGAGTGGAGGAGGAATGGAGATGGTTCAAGGAGGAAGTACCAAGGTGTGCAAAGATGGTGCGTGGAATAAGGAGGACGGGAGAAAATACAAGGAAGGGTAGTGAGTGGTGGGATGAGGAAGCAAAGAATGTTGTAGAAGAGAAGAAGCGAGCATTCACAGATTGGTTACAAAATAGGACGAGAGAATCATATGAAAGGTACAAAGAGAAGTAAATCATAAGATAAAGAAGGCAAAGAGGAGAGCAGATGTGAAATGGGGCAAAAGTGTGACAGAAAAAATTGAAAGTAATAAAAAGATGTTTTGGAAAGAAATAAAGAGAGGATGAGGAGGCGAATCAAGTAGGGAAGAAGTAAAAGGTATATATGGAGAGATGATAATAGAAGAGACGACAGTAAGAGGAAGATGGGCTGAATATTTTAGGGAGTTGCTAAATGTGAAGGAGGAGAGGGAGGGAAATGGAGTTGCAGTGGGAAGTGCTAAGAAAATGACCGTGATGAATGAGGAAAAGGAAAAATTAATAAAGATGAAGTGAAGGCAGATGATAAGAAGGTGAGAGCAGGCAAGTCACCTGGGTTGGATGGGTGTCATGCAGAATCTAAAAAAAGAAAAATTAAATAGTGATGATGGACTGGCTGGTGAGGTTATTTGATGTTTGTTTAAGAGAGGCTAGAGTGCTGGAGGACTGGAGGAGTGCCTATATAGTTCCATTTCACAAGGGAAAAGGGGACAAGTGTGAATATAGTAGTTTCAGATGGATCAGTTTGTTAAGTGTAGTTGGGAAGGCTTATGGGAGGGTCTTGATTGTGAAGATTAGGAGAGGAACAGAGGGAGTAACTGGTGAGGAACAGTGTGGATTTAGGACAGGTAGGGGTTGCGTGGATCAGATTTTTGTGGTAAGACAGATATGTGAGAAAGTTGTATGAAAAGATAAGGATGTTTCTTTGGGCTTTTATGGATTTGAAAAAGGCTTATGATAGGGTAGACAGGAAGGCAATGTAGAAGGTATTGCAGATATATGTGATATGATGATGAGCAGTGAAGAGTTTTACGAGATAAGTAGAGCTTGTGCTAGAATCAGAAATGGAGAGAGTGAATGGTTTATGATAAAGGTAGGACTTCGCCAGAGATATGTTAAGTCGCCTCGACTGTTCTATTTATACATGGATGGGGTGGTGTTAGAGGTAAATGCACGGGTAGTGGGTCAAGGATTGGAGGTGGTTAAAGAAAATGGAGATAAGAGGGAGATAAGCCAGTTGTTGCTTGCTGACGACACTGAACTTGTAGCAGGATCAGAGGAGGGATTGAGGAAGTTAGTGATAGAGTTTCGGAAGGTGTGCGAAAGAAGAAAGTTGAAGATAAATTTGGGTAAAATTAAGGTGATGAGATATAGCCTACAAGGGGAGAAAGTGGCAGCAGACTGGAAGTGAGTATTAAGGGAGAGAGACTGAAGGAAGTGGATAGTTTTAGATACTTGGGTGCGAATGTGGCGGGAAAGGGTGGAGTGGAGGTGGAGTTAGAATGTAAATTGAGAGAAACAAATAAATGCCTTGGGGGATTAAAAAGTGTAATGAGAAATAGACATTTGGGAATGGACGCTATAAGGAGATTGTATGAAGGAGTGATTGTGCCAACAGCACTGTATGGAGCAGAAACATGGAACATAAGAGAAGAGGAGCTTGAATGTGTTTGAGATGAGGTGCCTGAGAAGTATGATAAGGGTTACTAGGCTGGATAGAGGGAGAAACGAGGAGGTGGGCAGGAGAACGGGGGTGTCCAAACCATCCTAATACTCTTTCATCAACCCTATCTCCCAGCTCCCTTTCCACCCCTGTTCTCCTCCTCACCTCCTCGTTTCTCCCTCTATCCAGCCTAGTAACCCTTATCATACTTCTCAGGCACCTCATCTCAAACACATTCAAGCTCCTCTTCTCTTATGTTCCATGTTTCTGCAGCGGCAACCGAACGGCGGATAACTAATAGTACTCAGGTGACGCAGGGAGAGATTGATACTCGGTTGGGTTTGTCCATTTTATTCGGGCAGAAAGAAGTATACACACGCGCGTGTTGGCCGGCCCGATTCAGAAAGGATACTATGACCTGACCCGACCTCACCGACTTAAATACCTTGGGAAGTACCGAAATGTAGCATCCCTATGACTGAAACAGTATTGCCGGGCGTGACCCGGAATTGTACTTTTAGTAGCATATAAATGTCTTTCTCACGGGCGTAATATGGCCGTAGCCCGAACATAAATGCTCTGAAGCTGAAGGCTAGCTGTCCTTACACATTCTCACCAGTGGTTGCTCACCCACATCTCGCGGCTATAATAGTATGCCTCCAAACGTCCCTGTGGGGGACTCTGTTCACCACAAACTCATCCCACTTGCAAGCGGCGTTAATTGGTGTTCCGACAAGACACGTCGCCGCGTCCCTTTCCCTCCCTCTTTTGTTATGTATCAATTGGCCAGATTGACTTCGAGCATTATTTCTCTGAAGAAGCCACTCAGACGAAACTAGTAAGGAATAAAAGTATTTCCCTCAGTCCGTGTTCAGTTTAACATCTATCCGAAACCTCAGCTAAGGAACTCGTTTGCTGCCGAGACACCAGCTAACGAATACCTCTTGTTGAGTTTATTACTTCATGTGAAGTTTATGTCTTCGAATAGTGACAAGTGATTACGTTGTGTTTTTGTAAAAGGCATAAGATAAAGTGTAGTGTTCTAGTAATTTAGAATCAAAACAGTAGTCTGTTACTGTACTCCAAAGGTAGGAGTAATAGTATAAGGAAAGCAGAGTGAGCTACGTGTATTTGGTTTATTTAGTGACCGCTTTTGTTTCTTTGGTCGATTTATATTTTCTCTTTGTCGTTTGTATTGCCTAGGGAGGAGCGAAATGGCTTGTAAAGGTTGTGTGAACCTGGAGGACCGTCTCAGGATGTGTGAGGAAGAAATTCGTCTTCGCAAGAGTTCGCTCTGTGAGAAGAGTGAATCATCCCCACAACCCAAAGAGCGTTCCACCTCTTCCACTTCTGCCACTGCCGTAAGCGAGTGGCGCTCCGTGGGGTCCCGTTTGTCGAGCCCGCGTGCAGTAAGCGGGTGCCCAGCGGAGAAACCTCTGGCTCCAGCCAGTGGTTTTGCTCTGCTGGAAGATGAGGTGCATGAAAATCAGGAGTTCTTGGTGGTGGGGGACCTCATGGTGCAAGGCGGACGAACATGGTTACGATTGCTTATACGGGAAGTAACGATGTGGGTAGGGTGAGATCACAGGAACTTGTTCAGAATTATAAGGTCCTCCTTCAGGAGATTAAGGAACGTGGGAGCCGTCACGTAGTCTGTAGGGTCCTTCCGAGGAACTACGCTGACTCGTGTTAAAACAGTAGAGCCATAGAGATCAATGAAAGGATATCACAGTTGTGCACGCAACTGGGATACCACTTTCTTGATCCTTGGTATCTCTTTTCCAGGCGTCATGACCTTTATGCTTCTCAAGGAACCCACCTTACTCGCAGAAGCAAAGATGTTCTAACAAACCTCATTGTGGGAGTTTGTAATGAACTAGTTCCTTTTTTTGGGATAGAAACTCAAAGGGAAGGGGCATAGCAATGATGTAGAGCAATATGTCAGTGTAGGACAAAATATCGATTTAGGATATAGTGTCGGTAGAGGACAAAATATTACATTAAGATGCAATGTCAATGAACGACAAAATATTATGATGGGATGTAATGATAGTAGAGGACAAAATATCACGGTAGTATATAATGTCAGTGGAGGACAGAATACCATTTTAGGAAGTGATGCCAGACATAATGTTAATGAACGAGGGGTGGCCGGTGTGGGACGCGGTAACGGATGGAGGCAAGTTGTACATGAGAGATTGGATGACCGTGAAGGACCAGATGTCCGTGATGAGGCAAATGTCCACGAAACACTAAATGTCAATATAGAGCAAGGTGTAAATAAAGAACAAAATTATAATGTAAGGCATGATGTTGAAACTCAAAGCGAGCCAAAAAGAAATAATCACAAATTTCTTAAAAACATGTACTTTAATGCCCATAGTATTAAGGGCAAATTCCAAGAAATCCAGGCGTATGTCAAAAGCAAAAATCTCGATATGATAGGAATAACCGAGACATTGTTAAATGGTGGAGAGTTTGAAGCTGAATTTAATATTCCGGGATTTAAACATTTTCATTGGGTAAAAACCACAAAAAAGGTTGGGGTGTCCTGTTGGACGTTTAAAGCAATGTCCATGCCAGTGTTTTAGAGAAAGTGAAACATGATGTGTGTATTTGTGTGTGCGCGCGCGCGTGTTTGTTTGTGTGTGTGTGTTAGTATGTAATAATAAATAATAATAACCATGATATTGATATTAATCAAAATTACGACGATGATGATAATAATGATAATAACAATAGTATCAATAATAATAATAATAACAATAGTATCAATAATAATAATAATAACAATAGTATCAATAATAATAATAATAACAATAGTATCAATAATAATGATAATAACAATAGTATCAATAATAATAATAATAACAATAGTATCAATAATAATAATAATAACAATAGTATCAATAATAATAATAATAACAATAGTATCAATAATAATAATAATAACAATAGTATCAATAATAATAATAATAACAATAGTATCAATAATAATAATAATAACAATAGTATCAATAATAATAATAACAATAGTATCAATAATAATAATAATAACAATAGTATCAATAATACTAATAATAACAATAGTATAAATAATAATAATAATAACAATAGTATCAATAATAATAATAATAACAATAGTATCAACAATAATAATAATAACAATAGTATCAACAATAATAATAATAACAATAGTATCAATAATAATAATAATAACAATAGCATCAATGATAATAATAATAACTAACAACAATGATGATAATGATACTACTACTACTACTAATGATAATGTGGATAGGTGGTAAATGGAACACGGGCTGAGGCAAATACTTTTATTCCTAACTAGTTTCGTCTGAGTGGCTTCTTCAGAAGAATGGGCTATGGGCTATGAACTACCTAGGATAGACCACCTGCTCGAGCGGTATCGGTTTGTGTGGGAAGGGAAGAATATCTGTTAGAAAATGAAAAGATAGTAGTGTATAAACGAGGACTATTTCCAACAAGCGCTTTTCTATGGGCGATTCACTAAGGGGCTATTGGTGGTGGTGGCTCTGGAGAAACGGACAGGGAACTTGGACGGCGGCGCCGACGCCTCCACTTAGAATCACCAAAGCTGAGAAAATGGTAGGAGGCGCAGTAGTAGAGAAAAGTTGAAAAACGGAAAAATCTTTAGTGGGAGGTAAACTGAAATGAGAAGATGTAGTATGAGAGAAAAGTTAGAAAGGAAGCGAATTTTAGTCGAATAAAAAGTACGTATAGATATTTGTGCGTAGTTATGTTCGTGAGAGGTGTGTGTATGCATCTTACGAAAAGTGAATAGGGTTCACTTTCCGCGTGTGGCCCACAAAGGTAACCTGTCCCTAACGGAGGATCTATGCATTTTGTTCATGATATATGCATAGAGCCCCTGACCTAGGGGGACAACTCATCCACGAGACGACCAGCAAGCGGATAATTCGTCCGCCGACTGAGCGAAGGACAACTCATCCCACCGGCAGGCGACGTTGATTAGTGTTCCGGCAAGATACGTTGCCGCATCCCTTTTTTGTTATGTATAAATTGTCCAGCTTGACTTCAAGCATTATCCCTCTGATGATGATGATGATGATAATAATAATAATAATAATAATAATAATGATAATAATAATAATGATAATAATAATAATAACAATAATAGTGATAATAATAATAATAGTAATGTATCTCGCCCATTAATTGTCAGGCTGTAAGCACACACGCTTAGAGGCAACAACCCTCTATGCGTAGAATACACACACACAAGAAAAAAAAACTACATGCACAAACATCAACATAAACTTTTCCTTCTACTGAAATAATTTTCTTGTTTAACTTTCTCTCCTACTACATCTCCTCATTTCCAATTTCTCTGTCTTTCCCTACGACTAAGCCTCCTACTAATTTTCTAACTTTGCTGGATAAGGTTAAGAAGAATAAGTATCCTTACGTAGCCTCACAGTTACACGTATTAATCCCAGCCTCCAAACCCAAGTCCCCTGCCCATCCCTCCAAAGCCACGACACCACGAAATAGAAATCCCTAATCGCCCAGTGGCAGTAGCCCTCTTTTATACACCGGGTACGGACAGTTGCTCACTGGATAATTGCTCACCGGAGAAGTGACAAATAGGAGACTTGCTCACCAAAGATTTTTTTTTACTTTTCTTGAACTTGATAACAAACAATATACAGGATTTTTTTTTATTTATATTTAGGTTTATTACAGCAATAATACACAAACAATATCCAAACTTTCATATTTTAGTTTTTAATAATTATAAAATTCAATACAAATTTCTCCCATCAATATATAGTAATGATCTTTTACCGGTCCAGTCTAATGGTGTGGCCAACTGCATTTAGAAAGTCAGGAAGACACTGGCTTCCTGCAGCATACCCCTGGCACAGATTCCGAAGGCGGTTCTGCATCTGTTGAGTCATCCTCTTCACCCGCTTCTTTGGTGGTTGCCCTCGTTGGTTTTGTATCATTTGTGTAGCCACTACAGCCTGGTCTTTTCGAAAATTGTCGACCAGTGTCCACACAGAGGGATGACTGTAGCCTACAAGTTTCTGAAAACCAATGTTCCATGCGACCTGTTGGATTTTCTTTGGCTTAGTTTGAATGCTTTGAGCGTTCAGCGTATGCGCAGGATATTCAAATTATCTTGTTGTTGTGCAAGGGTATGCCCGATTCTTCAAAAGCAAATAAATATTCACCGATTCAAACGCAAATTTGGATATTGTTCGTGTATTATTGCTGTAATAAACCTAAATATAATTAAAAAATCCTGTATATTGTTTGTTATCAAGTTCAAGAAAAGTAAAAAAAATCTTTGGTGAGCAAGTGTCCTATTTGTCACTTCTCCGGTGAGCAACTGTCTTACACCCTTTATACACAACTATATTTTCATTTTCATACAGACATCTCTTCCCCTCCTACAACTACCGATCCCGCGCGAGCAGGTGGTTTGATTTGTCTGATTTGCTAGGAAAGACCACCCGCTTGCGTGGGATCGGTGTTTGTGGGAGGAGAAGAATGTCTGTAAGAAAATGAAAAGATAGTAGTGTATAAAAGAGGACTATTGCCACCGGACGATTATGCGAGCGTTGAGGGGCTGTTGGTGGTCGTGGCTCGAGAGAAATGGACAGGGAACTCGGACGGCGGCGCCGAAAAAGGTGATCTGTCCTAGGTAGTCCGTAGTCCTCTGAAGAAGCCACTCAGGTGAAACTAATTGGGAACAAAAATATTTCCCTCAGCCCGTGTTCCCTTTACCACCTATCCACATTCGCCACAATGTTCACACAATAATGATAATAATAGATAAAAAACGTTATTCTAAGGAACAATAAATAAACATTTCAAGCTCTAAGAAATAATGAGGACAAACATCGAGGTTATGAACTGTAATTAGTCAGTAAATTCATCTATAGACGTTAGCAATGCACTTGTATCAGAGACTACAAATGGAGAGGTAACGTTCCCTCTAAAATGCGTTAGTATTTGTTGCCGATAACCAGCGCTTTTGTCTTTAAGGACAATATCAATACGAACAGATGGATTCATAGAGGTGGTGAAAGAAAACAAATATAAGGGTAGTAGAACGGAGGGACAGTAGAAGGTGAAAGGGGCTACCATTCTTCCGTAAGTGTCTAGAAATATGCGACACCATGAATTTCATTATTATAAATGTGTGCTAGAAAGCAGAGCTACCACCAAAACCGTCATCCTTGCCCTATGTACTTGGAGATCCACGAGAAGCGATGATCATCAGTATATAGTGGTAGATTCGGGTTCATTATTTGACGTTCTCATAGGAAACGGAACTTTAGATTCTTGATACAGAAGTTTAAATTCTATTTATTGTAGAGCCCCATGACATCTGGTTCTATTCCAGTATCACACAAACGCATTTCTCTTTTTTTTTTTTTGCATTTGAAAGATCTAGTTTTTCTATGGAATTGTTACGTTATATTAGGTTAGGAGATATTAGGTAACGTAAGTTTCGTATTAGATATATGTATTTGCGTGACTGGAATTTTGCCTAACAGTTTCATGTATTATTATTTTCAAACTCTGACATAGGCGACTTCTGTAATTAAAAGAAATGTGCCGCCTGGTACGGAAGTGGTTGATGTCTTGTGGTGGTAAGATGCCCCTGTCAAGGACTCGAGATTCGATTCATCAGTTTTCTCCTCCAAAGGGATGTAAATGTCACAAGGAAATCTTTGACAAAGATCTTTGTAACGCTTACAGAAACATCTGATTTACCTCCACAGTATCCGTGTACTTCCTGCACTTTAGTTTACTAGTGCTTCCTTTGTGTGTGTGCGTGAGGGCAATCCTGCGCCGAGAATATTTCCTGGGACAACAGGACACCCCCGACCCAACCCTATAAGGGAACTTGGATCCCTTTGTTTTTCTTTTCGTAAATGCTTGTTGCGGGCATCTGGCAACACATTTTAAGTTAAACGTCAGCTTGCAGCACCAGATATATTATCACACATTGAGTGTTAACTTCACATACTATTTTGTTTGTTTGCAGAAGATTACTTTAATCATAAAAGGAAATAAACTATAAAAGTGTAATATTTTTTTTTACAGTGAACAATACATATGCATACAATCTTGCTATGATCCATTATGCATTATTCGCTAACATGTTATTCGCTTTTGGTACTTGATTTGCTTGCAATCTCTTGCGAATCCGTCGCACAAGGAATGGTTTGCTGGTAACTTTTTTTGGCTAGCGGCTAGCGAAAACAATGACAAAGCTTTGACGTCAAATATTTTCATGCCTCCTTGTAGGAGTGAACCTTGCATCACCCGGCTCTTCCTACGGTGGGTGATGTGCGTACTGCGGGATTCCTGAGTAGAAGAGACTAAGGGGAGTGTGGCTGCCAATGTGTCCGACGCTGTACGCCAAAAATCCCAACGTCAATATTAGTGTTTATAATCCCACACATAATGATCAAAACCCATATATTTAAAATTTCCAGGATGTTGATAGTATGAATATACACTATGTTAAATTATACTTTCATTTGATAAATTTAATAATGAATATATGACCAGATTAATTGTTTAGGTTAAGTTAGTATTGGTTAGGAGTGGGATTTTCATCAATAGAATTTTGGATGTGGGATAATGACCAGTGGGATTACGTCATGTGTTCGTGTCCGACCAACAATCTTTTCGCAATTCTTCGCCCACAGTAGTGACAGAAGTCACACATAACTTTCCATTTTTCTATTTTTCAGTTTTGCATCTGATATTCTTACATACATGTCAGCAAGCTTGATTTTTTGCAGCTCACCATAACATTCCTGGTGTCGAGTCAACAACGTACTCTGAGAGACCCAAATAGATGAAAACAACTGAATAAAAACTGTCGCATTTACGCACGACCCAGTCGTCCTTCAGGAAGACTCAACGACCACTTTCGCTCTCTGTCACGGAGTGCTATTCTAGGAAAACTTTTACTCATCCAGAAATATCATTGATGACTGAGACATGAATGGGAGAGACGCATGGGGAATGGGGGATAGAGGATGTTACTTTTCCATATCTAGCCACCTTGCTTTACGAGTAATGGTGTTATCACATTGAGGTATTTTTCCTACAACCTCCGATTAATCGGCGATACCTCCCACCTTTAGAACTTTTTCTCCCGTAAAATTACGATGAAAAACTATTTTGTTTTCTCATCATAGAATGCTGGAGGAAAATAATTGTTCTCCAGCATATCAGATTTCTTCCCGAAAGATACGGGCTGGAAATCTGTCCCAACAGTCGAAGGAAAACAACATCTGACACGTGTTGGCTATTTTTTACGATGCAATAGTACATTGGAAATAAAAATATAATTCAACTCGTACTATAATTTGACTGATTCTTATCTTTGCCATATTTCATAATTGTAAAAGTATATTTGATGCAATTGCTGAAGATAACGGTGCATTTGAGAAAAAATAAAGGAATATGAACATGTGCGTAGGTGCATCCGTGTGTGTGCATATGTGTGTGAATGTGCGTGCGTGTGTGTACCAAGTTGTCTTTTCCAAAATGTAATTTACAGGATTCACTTTTTATCATAGCATATAAATTTATCTATTTACTTGTTCATTTGTCTATTCATCTGTTTATTATTTTTTGTTTATCTGATTAGCTATTTATTCAATAATTTATTGATCAGTACCTTTATTTATATCTTTAGTTTCTCTCTCTTTCTCTGTTTCATACGGTATAGTATGAAACGACTGTGGGACGTTTGGGCCGTGGGCCTACAACCTAGGATGTTTGGGCCACGGAGGTGACCATATGTAGACGTTTGGGCCACGAGGGCGACCATATGTGGACGTTTGGACCACGGAATAAAATATTTTAATTTTGTTTTATCTTTTTGGGGAATATATTGTTATCTTCAATCTAACCTAACCCAACAAAAACACATATTATTTTCTTATCTTATTCCGTTGCCCAAACGTCCTACTTACTGTGGCACGAATATCCTAGGTTGCAAGCTCATGGCCCAAATGCCTGTGGCCCAAACGTCTGTTCACCTTATGAAACGAGACAAGAGAGCATGTGCTCAGCAAGGCTCGCGAAATTGAGAGAGGTCGGGTGAGGGAGACGAAGGTCGCACCAGGCAGTTAGTGACGGGAATCCCTGACCCGAAACATAAGGACTTTCTATCTCGACAGGTGCGCCCCTGGCGAGGCTCAACTCTGACCCAAGTTAAAAAAAAATATTGCCAACATCTAGGTCACACAGTCTTTTCCTTTTTCCTGTTTGGGCTCAGTGATTGGTTTATGATAAGATTCCTAAAATGACTTGATCAATAACTGAGGATATTAATGACCTGACCCTTGTCCTTTCCTGTTTACTTTTGGCGTATCTGGCAATGTATATGTATGTATATGTATGTATACATATATATAAATATATATATACACATATATACATATATATGTATGTATATATATATATATGTATATATATATATATATATATATATATGTATATGTATGTATACATATATATAAATATATATATACACATATATACATATATATGTATGTATATATATATATATGTATATATATATATATATATATACAGTATATATGTGTGTGTGTGTGTGTGTGTGTGTGTGTGTACATCCAAAACTCTTTCTACTCTTCTCCTGGTTATCACTATATAGTCCATTAAAACCCTATCTACCACCCTTCCATCCACCACCCTCTCTCATGCGTACTTAAACTTGACTTTCTAAACACTGTATTTGCTGCCATCACCTCTCTTTCTAGACACATCTTCACCACCATCTCTCCACTATGATTTTTTCCTGGAACCCCACACTTCCCAACCATTCCGTCTTTTGGTTCATCTTCTACGCTAACATTGAGATCTCCCAACATTGACATTTCTCCTTAAACCCTCTATGCACTAATTTAAAATGATCCAAAAACCCTCCCTTTCCTCTACACTTTTCTTACTACCAGGCCCATATGCACTTACAAAAACCCACATCTTCCTTCCCAGTTTCACCTTCATCCACATTAATCTTGAAGAAACCCCCTTCCACTCCACCACACGTTTACCTGTCTCTTTACTTACTAGTATATCCACCCCTTCTCTCTCTTGTCCTCTCTTCACTCCTGACATCCTCCCAACTACACTTCCAAACTCAAACCCATCCCTCCCTTTCAACTTAGTTTCACTCAATGCCAACATATCCATCTTTGTTCTCACAAACATAGTACCTACCTCTTCCCTTTTACTCTCATCTGTACCACATCCTCGCAAATTAAAGGAATGTCCTCTTTGGGGCTACAGAGTAGAATTTCTAATCCTATCCCCCCTTTTTTTGTCGCCCATTATAAATCAAGTATGAACACTCAGTGGTACTATTCTTACTCCCTTACCACAGGGTTTGGCGAAAAAGCGAATGAATATTCAGAGAAGTGGTATAGAACAGTATTAAGGGACAGCATAACGGAGGGACAGTCGCAGTATAATAAAGTAGCATTATTTCTCTATGTATATGTACATGTGTATATCTACATGTGAATATGTACATGTGTATATCTACATGTGAATATGTACATGTGTATATCTACATGTGAATATGTACATGTGTATATCTACATGTGAATATGTACATGTGTATATCTACATGTGAATATGTACATGTGTATATCTACATGTGCATATGTACATGTGTATATCTACATGTGAATATGTACATGTGTATATCTACATGTGAATATGTACATGTGTATATCTACATGTGAATATGTACATGTGTATATCTACATGTGAATATGTACATGTGTATATCTACATGTGAATATGTACATGTGTATATCTACATGTGAATATGTACATGTGTATATATCTGTGCGTATGTACATGTGCACACACACACACACACACACACACACACACACACACACACACACACACACACACACACACACACACACACACACACACACACACACACACACACACACACACACACACACACACACACACACACACACACACACACACACATCGGGAGGCAATGAGGAAGTTTGGGGAAGACTTACCAACTCACACTCGTCCCCCTCCACGCCATACTACAAGTGACAACAAACTTGAACCCATTAGAGCGCCGAGGAGTGACCACTACAAGAACAACGGCATTCCGTCCATAGTGCACATTATTAATCAAATTAGTTTAGTCCTTAAATTAGCATGAACTATATATTATCAATGTACCATTGTATCACTTTTACCTCAATAAACCTATCATTATTGTTACTTTCACCATTATTAATTATTATTGTTATTATTATTATTATTATTATTATTATTATTATTATTATTATTATTATTATTATTATTATTATTATTATTATTATTATTATTATTATTATTATTATTATTATTATTATTATTATTATCATTATTATTATTATTTTATTAATATCAATACCATTGTTATTATCATTGCTGTTATTATCTATTACACATACACACACACACACACACACACACACACACACACACACACACACACACACACACACACACACACCACACATACACACGTACTCACACGACTCGATGGCGCAGTGGTTAGTTCCCGGCCGCCACTACGTCGGTCCGGGTTCGAATCTCGACCAGGGCTGAAATAATATCAGTATCGCTGCGCTGCGAGTCATTACTCCAACTCTCGTGGGCGGGGAGTTGGGTGTGTGTGTGCGTGTAAAGGTCACAACATTACCCATAGTTCGGTCATATATGAGCTCTGAGCTCATATATGACTATGCGGTCCAGTTTTTGGTCTCCGTCCTATAGAATGGGCATAAATTCATTAGAAACAGTACAGAGAAGAATGACCAAATTGATTCATGGTCTCAGAAATTTGCCTTACGAGGAGAGGCTTAGGCACCTCAACTTACACTCTGGGGGGACGCAGAGTGCGGGGTGATCTAATAGAGGTGTTCAAGTGGACCAAAGGCTTTAACAAGGGTGATGCAACAAGGTAATCACATTAAAACAACAGGGCAGCACTCGCAGTAAGGGATTTAAACTGGACAAATTTAGATTTAAGAAGGAAATAGGCCAGAATTGGTTTCCTATTAGGGTGGTGAACGAATGGAATAGACTTAGTAACCATGTAGTGAGCGCTGAAACTATCAGCTGTTTTAAGAAACGGTTAGACAACTTTATAGATGGGGATGACAGGTGGTGATGGATATGGAGCTGCCTTGTGTAGGCCTTATGGTCTCTTGTAGTCTCCTTCATTCTTATGTTCTTCCGGGAGGGAAATAGTTGTCGATCACAAGTTCGACACGTGATCCAAGACCATGGTGAATCTCTCTCTCTCACACACACATATAATAAAAAGAGCTTCTATCCTTAAAAACAATGTCGTGTGGGTCCACTGAGGTGGTAAAGGAGAAATTCAGGAAGGTCAGCAGGAAGGAGAAATAATGGAAATAAAAAGGTAAGCAGCATTCATCCTTCAGTGGAGGCTAAAATCCAGAAAGCTCATAAGTTACACCGCCGTCGATGCCAGAGACAGGAAATGGGAAATATCAACATAAGTTGGTGACTTGCTACGTGCATAGTCTTTCAAACTAAGCGTGAAATATATTCTTAAGGTTAAACCTGAGAAGGAAGTGGAAAGACTTTCCTGCAACCTTGCTTAGGTATGCATGTATATATTCATGCATTTACACACACTAATAATTTTTTCTGTCTTCACGAATTAATGGTACGATAAAATGAGTGAAGCCTGAAGAAAATCGCGATAGTTTTTTTTCTTCAGATTTCTTACTCACCAAGAACCGTTATACTACAGTAATTTTTTTTTATACAAGCAAAGGTAGAATTGCTGTGAGAAGAGAAGTTTTCAACACAATAGAAAATAATGGGTATATCATATCCAGTATAAAAAATACATATTCCTTGATCAAGTCCCATAAGTTCGATTTTTGTATAATTTATCTGTTTTGGTATAAGCTCATTTACAGTAATGTGCACTAATGTGCTGTTCTGTACATTGTTTCTGCCAATTTTATACATACACGCACACATATTCTTATATGAAACTATATATACAGCCGATAGGATTCTTCAAACTAGGCGTAATGCCCTAATACTGAGTTGCCATAATGCGCATATATATATATATATATATATATATATATATATATATATATATATATATATATATATATATATATATATATATATATATATATATGAACAGCTTTTGCTACTACAAATAATGTATAAGCAAGATATCTCAACAATGCACAAGCATTAAAGAGAGAGAGAGAGAGAGAGAGAGAGAGAGAGAGAGAGAGAGAGAGAGAGAGAGAGAGAGACAGAGAGAGAGAGAGAGAGAGAGAGAGACAGAGAGAGAGAGAGAGAGAGAGAGAGAGAGAGAGAGAGAGACACAGAGAGAGAGAGAGAGAGAGAGGAGAGAGAGAGAGAGAGACAGAGAGAGAGAGAGAGAGAGAGAGAGAGAGAGAGAGAGAGAGAGAGAGAGAGAGAGAGAGAGAGAGAGAGAGAGAGAGAGAGAGAGAGAGAGAGAGAGAGAGAGAGAGAGAGAGAGAGAGAGAGAGAGAGATGGAGAGAGAGAGAGAGAGAGAGAGAGAGAGAGAGAGAGAGAGAGAGAGAGAGAGAGAGAGAGAGAGAGAGAGAGAGAGAGAGAGAGAGAGAGAGAGAGAGAGAGAGAGAGAGAGAGAGAGAGAGAGAGAGAGATGGAGAGAGAGAAAAAGGGAGACATTGTACCTCGGGCAGGCACATCCACCCGGCTAGTCTGTGCTACTTGATTTGGACCGAGAACTGGAAATCAGCGAGTTTTTCCCCTATTTTGCGTGGGTCAAGGCACCATTGTAATTTCAGTAAACCTTAACAAGCTTCAGGAATGGAGTCTTCTCTCTCTACATATTCCAAATCTTTCAGTTTTTACTTTTCAGATATGTAATGTGAGATTTATAGGCCTTAATGATTATATCTTGTGAAATAAGGCACCAATGAAGACATGTTTATATGTATGTATGTATGTATGTATGTATGTATGTATGTATGTATGTATGTATGTATGTATGTATGCATGCATGTATGTATGTATGCATGCATGTATGTATGTATGCATGCATGTATGTATGTATGTATATATGCATGTATGTATGTATATATGTATATATATATGTATGTATGTATGTGTGTATGTATGTATGTGTATGTATGTATGTATGTGTATGTATGTATGTATGTATGTATGTATGTATGTATATGAGAATGAATTTATGTATGTGTATGTACGTGTGTATATGTACATGTGTATATGTACCTGTGTATATGTACGTGTGTATATATACATGTGTATATGTACATGTGTATATGCACACACGTGTGAGTAGGGTACAACAAAAGCCGTTATGAAGGTAATAAATACACTAAATTGAAATGTTTCTCTTTGATGAAGTTGCTTTTGTGCTTTTTGAGACTGTTGTTCCCTGCCGCTACCTCGCAGGAAGTCTGCAGTCTCCGGTGCTTACTCCTGAAACACACGGAAAGGATCAAACACAGATAAAAATTACGATAGTTAATAAACATGCAAACTCGCGCATGCGTATTTACTCATACGCACTCATACATACATAAACACATACACACATACATGGTGCAGTGCTAGAGGTCGTGGCCGCTGCTACGACGCTCCGTGTTATAGACCGGTCATTTATGAGTCCCGAGCTCTCTCCCGGGAGGGAAATAGCTGTTGATCACGAGTCCAACACGTGATTCAAGACCATGGAGAATCATACACACATGCATACATATATACATACATACATGCATGCATGCATACATAAATATACATACATACATACATATATGAATACATGCATATATACATATATGAATACATGCATATATACATATATGAATACATGCATATATACATATATGAATACATGCATATATACATATATTCATACATGCATACATGCATTCATGCATTCATACATACATACATACATACATACATACATACATACATACATACATACATACATACATACATACATACATACATACATACATGGATGCATACATACATAAGTAAGCACATATTCGTACATACATGCATATACATGCATACATAGTATATATACATATATATACATATATGTATATATATATATGTATATACAGACGCTCCTCAACTCACATTTTAGTTACGTTCCGAATGGCCGAACGTAACGTGAAAATGAACGTAAGTTGTTACTGTACGTTCCAGTAATGTATGGCCGTTCATACTGTACTATACATCCATAAATTTTATTACCGTATCTCATAAAACACCCCTAAATCATTAATTATAAACATAACATTGTAAAATAATAACATTAATTTCAAATAAATCAAATTCAAGCAACATAAAGTGAGATGGTGGAGGAGAAGGAGGAGGGGGAGGAGGCAAGGCACGTTCAGTCTGTCGTGTGTGCCATATAAACCAAGATCTATATATACCAGGTCTAACCACTTCCGACCGAATTTCGAGGGTGTTGGCGCAGCGGGCCCGTGACATCACCTGGCTGCTCAAAGTGGGGTTCGCGGGTCCCGTCGCTGTTAGTTGAAGCTGGTTCGTCGTACGGGTATATCGCTGCCTCCGCTCGCACCGCTCCACGCAATTAGTTATATTCTGACAATGAAGATCTATATATACCGGTATATATAGATCTTGACAATATGGCTTATTGTACCATTAAGGGTTGTGGCTCAAACCAAAGAGGAATTAAGCCAAATGTTAATTTTCATCGTTTCCCTGCAAATACACGCACATGTGAACGTGTACACATATAAGCACACACGACGATATCTCCCCGTAAAATACAAGTATATAAACACACACACACACACACACACACACACACACACACACACACACACACACACACACACACACACACACACACACACACACACACACACATATGTTAACGTGTACACATATAAGTACACACGACGATATCTCACCTTCCCGTAAAATAAAACTATATAAATACACATTCCATTATTTATGTGACTTGGTGGCGTAATCGGTCGAGTGTAAGGCATATAAAGACAGGGTATTAGCGGTACCTTTTTCGAATCTTGTCCAGGTTTGATTTTTTTTTCAGTCTCGCTGCGCTTCGAGTCGTTACTCCAACTCTCGTGGGCGGGGAGTTGGAGATATGTGTGCGTGTAAGTTCATAGATCGGACATACGAGCTCTGAGCTCTCTTCAGGGAGGGAAATAGCTGTCGATCACGAGTCCAATACGTGATCCAAAAGACAAAGATGAATCACACACACATGTGAACATGTACACATATAAGCACACACGACGATATATCCCCTTCCCATAAAATACACACACACACACATATGTGAACGTGTACACATATAAGTACACACGACGATATCTCACCTTCCCGTAAAATAAAACTATATAAATACACACACACACATCTAAACAATCATATGACTTGGTGGCGCAGTTGGTTGAGAGTCAGGCAGTGAACGTCAAGGTATCAGCGGTACCTGGTTCGAATCGAGTCCAGGTTTAATTTTTTTCAGTCTCGCTGCGTTTCGAGTCGTTACTCCAACTCTCGTGGGCGGGGAGTTGGAGATATGTGTGCGTGTAAGTTCATAGATCGGACATACGAGTTCTGAGCTCTCTTCAGGGAGGGGAATAGCTGTCGATCACGAGTCCAATACGTGATCCAAAAGACCAAGATGAATCACACACACATGTGAACATGTACACATATAAGCACACACGACGATATATCCCCTTCCCATAAAACACACACACACACACACACACACACACACACACACACACACACACACACACACACACACACACACACACACACACACACACACACACACACTGATAATAGCAATGAGCTAGAGAGAGAGATAACGGGGGGAAAATATAATAGTTCCAGTCTTCCTTAGCGTTTCACAGTTTTCTTCAGTGTTTCACAAAGAGAAAACGGAAGCAGCCAGATGACGTCAGAAGCTGCGCAGAACGGCTCAAGCGGTTAGACCTGGTGTATATAGATCTTGGTTGGTACAGACTCGGATTTCTATGACGCAACAATCTGCGGTACCTAGTTCGAATCCTGCCCAAGTTTGAAAACTTTCATCGTTTCCCTGCAAATGCACACACACACATGTGAACGTGTACACATATAAGCACACACGACGATATCTCCCCTTCCCGTTAATTACAAGTATATAAACAAACGCACACGAACGTGAATGTGGACACATGTAAGCACATACGACAATATCTCCCCTTCCCGTAAAATACAAGTATATAAATACAGGCCCTGGTAGAGCGATGAACTATTAGCATGGTGGTGCGCGTAGTGCTTGGTTCGAATCCTGCCCAGGGCCGAAATCATTTCGGTACAGCTGCGCTTCGGGTCGTTACTCTGACTCTCGTGGGCGGGGAGTTGGGTGTGTGTGTGTGTGAAAGGTCATAGCATTACCCATAGATCGGACCGACGAGCTCTGAGCTCTCTTCCAGGAGGGAAATAGCTGTCGATCACGAGTCCAACACGTGATCCAAAGACCAAGTGAATACATGTGAACGTGTACACATATAAGTACACACGACGATATCTCCCTTTCCCGTAAAATACAAGTATATAAATACACACACACACACACATACATGTGAACGTGTATACATATAAGCACACACGACGATATGTCCCCTTCCTGTAAAATACAAGTATATAAACACACACACACACACACACACACTGATAATAGCAATGAGCTAGAGAGAGAGAGAGAGATAACGGGGGGAAAATATAATAGTTCCAGTCTTCTTTAGCGTTTCACAGTTTTCTTAAGTGTTTTACAAACAGAAAACGGAAGCAGCCAGAGGCCGCCAGAAGGAGCGCAGAACGGCTCAAACGGTTAGACCCGGTGTATGACCTTGCGTTTTACCTTGGCCTGACCCATAATTGAATCGTGGCACACACGTATACACACAGCACGCGCGCGCGCACGCACACACAGGTATCCACACGCGCACACACACACACGGCTCGTGGCTCAGTGGTAGACTTCCCGACCGCCACTATGGCGGTCCGGGTTCGAATCCCGTCCAGAGCTGAAATAATTTCAGTATTGCTGCGCTGTGAGTCGTTACTCCAACTCTCGTGGGTGGGGAGTTGTGTGTGTGTGTGCGTGTAAGGTCACAGCATTACCCATAGATCGGTCATATGTAAGCTCTGAACTCTTCCGGGATGGGAATAGCTGTTGATTACGAGTCTAACCTTGGTGAATCACACACACACACACACACACACACACACACACACACACACACACACACACACACACGCACGCACACACAAGGAAATAATATGTTAAAGTTAGGTGTCTAAAGAAGGGCGCTTTCGATTCACAACGAAATTAGATATATAGAATAAATGAATAAACAAATATCCAAACAACCAAATAAAACAGTAAAAAAATGAAATATTCTACATTACAACATTTAGCTCAGGTGATGAGTAATTTGAATAGATTTCGAACTGTAGTGTAACTCTTTTCACGTCAGAATGCTTAGCTTTGTACCATATCAAGAAAATCACTTGGTGTAGGTCAAGAACAACATACTCGTATAGGAGAAAGTTGATCTTTGCTGGAACAGTTGTTGTAGATACACTCAGGAAACAAATTCCTTTAGACTTGTTTTTTGTGGTACAGTCTTAGTATCTGGTATAAAAAAAACACACCCTTGAATGACTCGTTAGACATACACAAATAAACAAATTTGAGTTTTGTGATTATTTCTGTTGACAAGACAGCCACCGGTCGGCGAACTTTTTTTATTTTTTTTATTCATATGTGACTTATAGATCATTGTCATATCAACACGTGTATTATCAAAGCGCAGAAAAATACTTCGTCAATTATGCATGCGCCAGGAAAAGGAGGAGGATAAACTATTAGGGTGAAAACATGGGAAAATGAAAGTGTATGGTGATGGGCCAGCGTTTGGGGGTGAACGACATTCCTCGCGATAGGATGCCACACTATTCTCTCTCTCTCTCTGAAGAAGTTGGCCTTGTTTAGATAAAATTGCCTCTACTGACATGCTTTTTAATGTTATACCTATATATTTGTGTTTATACAAACATACTGTGCATACTCGTACATACATACATACATAAGTACATATATGTAACAATATAGTCATTGTTGGGGATTTTAATTGTAGTGAGGTTAACTGGGAAAGGTGGAAAGCAAGTGGCATGGAAGATTCCTGGGGAAATACCATGTTAAGCATAGCAGTAGAAAACACAACGGCCCATTGGGTAAAAGAGATGATTCGGGTAAGAGGAAATGACATTCATATTTTATTGGATCTATTGCTTACAAAAATAAACAAATGAATAAGTAAATAAATAAAAAATACAGACACCACTTGGGCGCTCACAACAAAGCGGGTGCACACGCTTACAACACTTACAAAGAAAGTTCCCTTTATCATCACTGCCATAAGACCTCATAAGATTTTATCCGAAGATAACACGGCGACTGACAAAATGCTTCAGATGGTTCCCCACGGACAAGCCTCCGCAGATTTTTCAGAGATTAGCGTGTCGGCAACTGAAACAAAACCTGCTTCGAGGCACCATAGAAGTGCCCACTACGGCGAAAGTAGCTCTGTGCTTCAGAGCTCAGGTACATTCACTTCCCCTCTCTCAACTGCGCAGGGGTAGAAATAACGAGATGGAAGTCGGATTCGATCATACCTTATTTTACAAATGAAGCATTTCATATTTACTGCAGTGCTGGGGCTTGCCAACAGGGAATCAGAACAAAATCAGAGCAGGACGAGACAGTACCAGGATGGTGCCAGGCATAATGAACATTACCTGAGGGGGAGTAATTTTAGTGCTGCCAACCAATGAACTAAACTATCAATCGAAAGGTCAGGGGCGGGGTGGGGGGTGGCCATGATAAGTCTCATCTAACCAGACTCGAAGAAATCGTTTGACAGTTGTCTCCAGTGTTGGGCTATTTTTTCATAGTTATATGCATTTCAATAACTGAAACAGTATTTGGGAGGGGGGGGGGGCTCACTCCTCCTACGATAGCCCCCAAAATAATTTCGCTGACAACGTTCCATTAGTACCCGTTTAGTACGCATGCCATATATGGGCAGTCTATTGTGCCGGGGTACAACTTTTTCCCCTCCCATCGCCTCTGGCACTCTCTTATAATGCATGCCAGCCGCGAGCTTCCCACCTTGAAATCTAAGGGAGTAGTTCGTGAACAAAGAAAGAGAAGGACAGAAAGGCCCTTCATATAGTAAAAGAAAACGTTCGTTGTAAAATGAATGGGTTTCTGTCAGAGGGACAGATGAGGTAAATGTTTACCATTTCAAGATCCGGACACGATGCGATTAACAAAACCTGTCCGTTGATGAATTCACAATGATGCAGTCCGAGAATCTT
>NC_134818.1:26049678-26054678 GCF_046742065.1 Oratosquilla oratoria | reverse complement strand
TCAATTTTGCTACAGAATTTGCAAGCCCAGTTGTTATGTACATTTTTCTTCTCTCAGTGTCCCTACTACCCATCCTACAAGGAAGGCCCCCAAAATACCTCCACCCAAAATACCTCCGGCCAAAATCCCACACCCAAAATACCTCCAAAAATGTCCAAAATACCTCCATGCATATTGTGCTGTTTGTACTGCTTAGAAGGTTATAAATTTAAATTGTCAAGTTTATTGGAATAATTATGATTTGCGGAATGAAGATTTAGATAAATTACAAGAATGGTCTGAAAAGTGGCTAATGAAATTTAACACAAGTTAATGCAAGGTAATGCACATAGGTAAAATAACAGTAAGTACGATTACAAGTTATTTGGAAATTCGTTAACAAAAGTGAGTAGTGAAAAAGATCTCGACGTAATTATCAGTAACGATCTCAAATCATCCATGCAAATGATAAGTGTTATGATAAGGACATTTGGGAATGATATTGTAAACAAGGAATCAGACAAAACAATACAACGACTTCAGTTCACATGTTCACCCATAGGTAATTGTTTAATAAACTGGATACAATGGTCCTTAAAATCAGAAGTTAAATCAAATAATGTATTTTACCCTATATCAGTACCTGGTCGCCATCTGTAATGGCATATAGTAATTGGAGTCAGAGGTATCTTATTTTATTTTATTTATTTATTTTATTTTATTTTTGAAAATCGGCTTAATTAATATATGCCATTACAGATGGCGACCAGGTACTGATATAGGGTAAAATACATTATATAGGGTAAAATACATTATTTGATTTGAACATGTGAACTGAAGTCGTTGTATTGTTTTGTCTGATTCCTTTGATTGAAAATTTCTATAGAGAATTCATTATTCCTTTGATCTACCATACTATCATAATCCTGAATGAAAAAGTCCTCTAATGATACTTTCTATAGGATTCTATATCCTACGTATTGTTTACAATATCATTCCCAAATGTCCTTATCATAACACTTATCATTTGCATGGAGGTATTATGGGTAGTTTAGGAGGTATTTTGGGTGGAGGTATTTTGGGTGTGGGATTTTGGCTGGAGGTATTTTGGGCGGAGGTATTATGTCATGGATCCTCCTACAACGCCGGCCATTAGGTGCAAGCAGTTTCCGTTGCTGTAATGATAGTGATGCTCGTCGTGGTGAACAACTGGAACCTCACTGCCAAGTAAATGGGTCTACGACAGAACGTCGAAAGACAGAATGTCGAATGGTCAAAATGTCGACACGACTGATGGTCGAATGTGACAATGTCGAAATATGCATTTCACTAATTATTCGGTCATGTGTGCCTTTTATATTAGTGGCCTTTTATATTAGTGGACATTTCAATTGTTGAGCGTGAACACAGGTTTGCATTTTTCGGTGATCTTATATACATAATCACGTGATTCCTGAAATTTCGACATTTTGTCTCAGTCGACATGCTGTCGTTTCTATGTTCTGTCTTTCGACATTGTGTCGTGCACCGTAAGTAAATGAGTTGCCTTGAAGGTATAAGGTCGACCCCAGGCGTCTTACAGACACTCTCTGGCACAATATTCACTCTCACGCGCGGTAACACACACGTGCACGCCCACACACAAAGAAATATATACATATATATATATATATATATATATATATATATATATATATATATATATATATATATATATATATATATATATATATATATATAATTATTTAATTATGTTAATTGGCCCTTGCCAGGGAAGGAATACGGCACGCCCCGGACAAATACTTCCTGTGTCAGGTTTAGCTGTTAACTTTAACATCTGAAAATTAATACCAATAGACAAATCATTAAGTAGTTATACTTTCATTTGGTATACATACATGTATTTGCAGGCGGGCATATGTGAATGAGTTGCTATACTTGAATTTTATATCATCTCCCCTTACATTCTCATCTGAGGAATTTATGAGTATAGATATTTTGAGAGTGAATAAAACTGGTGGTTTCATAGCATCGTCAGATGCCCAGAATCTTTTTACTGAAATTTCCATGATGAGAACAATCAATGTAATTCTTGACTATGTCTACCACAATTGTGACCTTCCACTTCCCCATATCCCCGAAAATACTTCTTAAGAGCTACTTGTCACTAGTACCCCTGAGGTCCCTTTCAGGTGTCCAGAAGGGAAATTATTTATCCAACAAAACGGTGTAGCGATGGGGTCACCATTAGGTGTCCTCTTCGCTATAGCCTTCATGTCCACTGTTGAGAAACTGGTTGTCCAGGACGGTGAGATAAACATGATATGCTGTAGGTATATTGATAACATCTTTGTCAGTACCCATTCTGGATATCTTACAGAGAATCTACGGTGCCGCCTTCAGGATATGTCTGGCTCGTCATGTGCAGTGGAAATGAATAACAAAGGTCTACTCCCTTTCCTGGACGTACATCGGGCAGCTTTGTAACTAGGGTGTACCGAAAACCCACCAACTTGGACAAATGCATGAACGGTAATGGAGAGTGCACGGGTAGCTATGAGAAAAGTGTTATTAGAGTCTATGTGAAAAGAGCTATCACGGCATGCTCCTCGTGAATTGCACAGACTTCGACCTCATTACAGACAAATGTTAAGCACACACCAATCAAACGAGACACTACGCAGTCCTAGCAACATTGACATATATTACAACAACACTTTCACTGATGCATATAATGAAAGCTGAAAAGGCAATTAAAACTATCATTCAAAGATTGCTATCTTACAAGAGAAGACAGCAAAATCCGTGTTCCATTTATTATAAATACTCCATAAATTCTCTGATCATGGACAACAACTTATTTAGGTAATCTGAGACTACATCTAGAACCAATGTAGTTTATCAGTATATATGCTCCTCCTCCTCCGAGTATGCGCCTCGTAATAACAACATTTGCCACAATGTATCTCGCAAGTAAGAGAGGGAAAGTGGATTTTCATGAGTTCTGAAGGACAGAGCAACATTCGCAGTCATGGGCACTGCCGACAGACCTCGTTACAGATTTTACTCCAGTATCCACTAAGCTGAGCTCCCTCTCACACGTGAAAATCTATAACACTTTGTCACACTCGCTGTGTTGTCTTCCGATAAACTCTCATCAGGCGTTATGGCAGTGATGATGAGGGGAACTTTCCTTGTTAGTCTTGTGAGCGTGTGTGCCCGCTTTGTTGTGAGCGCCCAAGTGATTAATGTGTACCTGCCCCCGAGTGCGTCACTCGCCGCGGACATCAGGGCGTCCTCACCACCGACAACTAATGTTCCACGTGTGACCACTGCCTCAGAGGTTACCCTCATCACTCCTCTGCCCGCAGACGACCAACGAAACACGGTCTTGGGCGAACCTGGCTTTTCGCTCACGACCGCTGTGTCTCTCCTCGTCTACCTCCTGTCTGATAGCCCGTCGAGGACTTCCGAAGTCCAACGCACAGATATTTTACCCGGCTTCACCCTAACGACCGCCGTTCTACTGACGAAGTACGAAGTCGGTAGCTTTACATCTTCGTCGGACGTCTCTGGAGCAGTAGGAATGACAGCAGTAGGAGAAGCATTCGGGATCCCTCATTGTACAGCGATGTGCCATGAATTCAACCACATCTCACGGATGTGCGAGCCCAATGAAAGATGTCTTCAGTGCGAAGCAGACCTAATTGCCTCATCAGGGGTATTAGAAGGTTCAAGGATAGCGATGACTGAGTGTACATTTGTCTCGCGTTTTAGCTCCCAAAATATTAGATTCGCTGGAGTCGCGGCCCCTCTTCGTTGTACTGAGATGTGCCATAGAGTCTCCCTAGACACTGGGATGTGCGAGCCCAGCGTCAGATGTCTTGAATGCCAAGCAGGACTAATTTCCTCATTTGGGGAATCATTAGGTTCGACAATAGCGCAGGATAGATGTGCAACATAGGTATGTAAAGGAATTTTATTGTCTTAGGTGTTCGACATCGAAAAAGTGTTCTTTATCATACCGATTTTTTTTGTCAATTTATGAAGCAGGCTTCATAAAATACATCACATTGAACTGGCGCAGGGTATTGTTACAAT
The DNA here is from genome assembly GCF_046742065.1 of Oratosquilla oratoria. Taxonomy (NCBI): domain Eukaryota; kingdom Metazoa; phylum Arthropoda; class Malacostraca; order Stomatopoda; family Squillidae; genus Oratosquilla; species Oratosquilla oratoria. The sequence continues at coordinate 26,050,598 of NC_134818.1, read as the reverse complement.
ACAATGTGTGTGTTTATTTAATCGCTAATGAAATTATTCATCCTTAAGGGTTCACTGCAGAACCAGTGACCTCTTCCCTGGGGAATGGTGCAACCTGTGCACATCACCACGGTGGCACGGGCCCTGGGAAGTGTAAGATGGGGAGTGAGGAGCGCGTTCGAATGGAGTCTTAAAATCAGTGGACTCAGCTCGTCAATACAAATGAAGGATCAGGATGCAACTCTGTTGCACCGCTCCTCTGATGTCATCCGTTGGGAAGCCATCAGAGTCCGACTTGAACGATTGCTGACGAGCACTTTCGGGGCCTCTCGCGCGCTCTCGAAGCAGGAACATTACCCATCGCTCCACCCGGGCTTCTAACTACTATGGTGGACAAGCAGTTCACTTACTATTTAGTCTACAGAAGTAATATTTGCGTGTTAGTTACATTGCATAAAGATTAAGAGATATATATTGTAATATTGACACATGGCAACCATATTACATATATGATAGTGATTATTCTATGTTTTAGAATATGGAACACTTATGTTGTAGGATAGATATTACATTGATATGAGACTTAAGAAGCGAACCATTTTCCTTTTTTCTATCAGTCTTATCCTAAATTTAAGTAAAAGTCTGGAAAACATATATGTGTTTCAATGGAATACCTTGTTTTGAATATTCCCGCATCAAGTTCAAAATTAATAACTTTATTACCAGAGAAAGATTCAAATAAAACTCTTTTGGGAATGATAGTATATATATATATATATATGTATATATATATATATATACGTATATATATATATATACGTATATATATATGTATATATATATACATATATATGTATACACTATATATATGCATATATATATGTATACATATATATATATATATATGCATAATGTATATGTATGTATATATATATATATAT
>NC_134818.1:26037178-26039678 GCF_046742065.1 Oratosquilla oratoria | reverse complement strand
CACACACACACACACACACACACACACACACACACACACACATATATATATATATATATATATATATGTACATATATATGCATACATAAATATATGTATATATATATATATGTATATATATACATATATGTATATATATATGTAGTCTATATATATATATATGTATATATACATATATATATATATATTTATATATATGTATATGTATATATATATATGTATATATTTATATATATATATGGATATACATATACCAAGACGAACGCAGATATACAGGGAGAGAGTGAATTCATTGCCAGAGAGTGCCTGTAAATGCCTTGGTTTGATCTTATGCCTCCAAGGTATCTCCTGTACTTTGCAGTGAGCTTCTCCACGACGAGCCTCACTGTCATTGCGGCACCGGAAACTTTCATCCATTGGCCAGAGGGGTAGTAGAGACACTGGAAGAAGAAAAATGTACATAACAACTATGCTTGGAAATTCTATAGCAAAATTGATCCTTGTATAGAAGTGTTTCATGTGTTTATGCATAATATACTTGAGAATAATGTCACAAGGAAGGTGGAAAGAGATACAAAAAATGCTAGTATATCACTTGAGTAATTGTTTCCAAAAGGACTGAACCGAGTTAAGTGGTTTTAATATTCAAATGAAGAATTTAACACCGAGTACTTGACATTCTCTCCCATACAATATATCCCTCTTACAATAAGGGGCTTGTTTGTACAGGAAGTAAATAATATACTGAGCCACTGCATGTTAGAAGTCACAGATTGGCTCAAAGATTGTGCCTCATTCTGTACAATACGGACGAGTTACTCAGTATGATAACTTTCTAATCCAAAGCATATTTACTGTAACAGCGAATGTAATTTGAGGTGCTGTACACTAGTGTCGTATTTCAGTGCTGGCACCTCATTTGTATAGACTCTCTGAGTGCACTGGCTTCAGACTCCATTCAAAGCCACTGCTATTCGAACGCGCCCCGCACTCCACATACTTCCCAGCGCCCGTGCCATTGTGGTGATGTGCAGAGGTTGCACCATCCCCCTGGGAAGTGCAACACACACACACACACACACACACACACACACACACACACACACACACACACACACACACACACACACACACACACACACACACACACACACACACACACACACACACACACACACACACACACACACATACACACACACACACATACACACACACACACACGCACACACATGCATTTACACACACACACACACACACACATACACGCGCGCGCGCACACACACGCGCGCGCACACACACGCTCGCGCACACACACACACACACACACACACACACACACACACACACACACACACACACACACACACACACACACACACACACAAATACACACACACACACACACACACACACAAATACACACACACACACACACACACACACACACACACACACATACTCATACACACACACACACACACACACACACACACACACACACACACACACACACACACACACACACACACACACACACACACACACACACACACACACACACACACACACACACACAAGTGTAATAATACCCTGCACTAGTTCAGAGTGATGTGGCATACTAACACCATGCTCTCTGAAGCCTGTTTCATAATATGTTGAAAACAACAGGGATGATAAAGACTACTTTTTCGATGTCGAACGACAAAATGATAGCATTCACTTACATATTTATATTCAACATATATCCTGCGCTCTCATTGAACCTAATGGTTCCCCAAGTGAGGAAATTAGTCCTGCTTGGCACCTAAGACATCTGACGTTGGGCTCGCACATCCCAGTGTCTAGGGAGAATCTATGGCACGCCGCATTACAACGAGAATTGCCAATGAGTCCAACACTGAGTCCGATATTTGGGGGGCTATAACGCGAGACAAATGTACTCTCAGTCATCGCTTTCCTTGAACCTTCTAATACCCCTGATGAGGAAATTAGGTCTGCTACGCACTGAAGAAGACATCTTTTATTGGGCTCGCACATCCGTGAGATGTGGTTGAATTCATGGCACATCGCTGTACAATGAGGGATCCCGAATGGTTCTCCTACTGCTGTCATTCCTACTGCTCCAGAGATGTCCGACGAAGATGTAAAGCTACCGACTTCGTACTTCGTTAGTAGAACGGCGGTCGTGAGGGTGAAGCCGGGTAAAATATCTGTGCGTTGGACTTCAGAAGTCCTCAACGGGCTATCGGACAGGAGGTAGTCGAGGAGCAACACAGCGGTCGTGAGTGAAAAGCCAGGCCCACCCAAGACCGTGTTTCGTTGGTCGTCTACGAGAGGAGTGATGAGGGTAACTTCTGAGGCAGTGGTCACACGTGGAACATTAGTTGTCGGTGGTGTGGACGCCTTGATGTCCGTGGTGAGTGACTCAGCATTCGGGGGCAGGTATGTATTCATCTCTTGGGCGCTCACAACAAAGTGGGTGCACAAGCTCACAAGA
>NC_134818.1:26022178-26027178 GCF_046742065.1 Oratosquilla oratoria | reverse complement strand
GAAAGTCCTCAACTTTCTTCGAATAGTTGGAAGAAAAAAAAAGAAAAAGAAAAAAATCTCGGCTTTCTTTGACCTGTCGAAAAAAAAAAATCTCGGTTTTCTTTGACCTGTCGAAAAAAATTTTTGGCTTTCTTCGACCCGTCGAAAAAAGTCCTATGTTTTCTTCGACTTGTGGAAAAAGAGGGACACAAACGAGCAGACCCTGTGTATTGTGTATTTATTTATTCGTTTCTTTTTCTTCAAGTTGCGCTAATGTCATGAGTCTCTGGCAGTTCCGAAGTGCCTATGGCAAATAATACAGAAAACTGGTGTGTGAAAATGAAAGGTAAATAAAATGAACAGTGTCATGTTATCTTGTTAGCGCAGGACCCTTACTAACACTATAAATACAAACCATGAGTAACATCAATACAAAAACAGATAACAATCTCACAATAAAATAAAAATCAGCTAAGTAACCTGCAACTTATAAGCGGATAAGTAATATATTATTTGTAGTAGAAATTCCCGTCAAAAACGAGCTGTGTGGATATCACGAGCCAGAGGCCTTCTCCCATCCCGAAACCCGCCCTCAGATAGTACGATGCAATGTGACTAATTCAAGTCAATTCTGAAAACTAGTAGGTACTCATATTTACACTGTGTACGAAGTGGGGGTTGGGGAAATATTGTCCGCATTTACCTTAGCGTTGTTCTGAGAAAAATACCACAATGAAGAGTTGTACAAACATGTATTTACTTGCACGTTTAAGGTCTATATATATCTTATGTATTCCATAGACCTGAAAGAAACTCGTGTCTCATAGTTTATTCTGGAAGGATTTGTTGGATATGGTGTGGGATAGATCAGTTCTGAACGAAAATAAAAGGACCATTTGAACTTGGTCATTCGAAATCGGCGTTTCTGGGAGGGATCGAGTCTGCTGGCCGCATCAAGCAGTCTTTCGCTAAAAACACATTTTCGCTCCTCCACAATAACTTCATATTATACAAGCATTACTGGAAGTGAACAAAAGAATGACCAGCTCGGTTTTAAGTGGGTGTGTATCACTAAAATGATACTCATGAGGTAACTAAAGCTTCGTGTCTGAGCCTAAGCGCAAACTGAGACGCAGGCGACAAAGGCGGCGGAGCACAAAAGAAAGGCAGACTTCCTGTTCCTGAACTGAAGTACAGTTTGAACTTGTCTCTTACTTTAAATGCTTCTAGATGTACTACTACCTCAGCATTTCAAGAGAGAGAGAAGTTCAAAGTAGAGTTCAATTCTGCAACAGGAAGTCTGTCTTTGCTCTGTGCTGCGTCGCCTGTGTCGCCTGCGTCTCAATTTGCGTTTAAAGTTGAAGAACGGCAGGACTGACGACTGCATGAGAAGGGAAGCAGGAGCGCGTTCCCGGAACTCTGAGATACTTCGAAGATTGCTCAGCGCCGCGCCGTAAGAAGACCTACTACTCAAGCAAAACACCAAAGCAAAAAAGCGAACCATTGCTTGCGTGAACATTATTGGCACTTGGAAGAAATTGTCGCTTGATTTCTCATCCAATGTTTCCCCTTCAACGCTACTCGGGTACATTTATCTATGTATCGCACTTTTACCTAGAACGGAAGAGTGACTGGTCCGACTACGTGAGTGAGATAGGTCTGATATGTGTTCGTCGGTTCCACCAGTTTCCTCTCTTGGTGGATGCGAGTCACTTCATCGTTTCCACGTGCACGATCATCCCCGAATATCATGAAAAAAATCTCAATTACCTGAATTTATAAACGGGCATTCCATTGCTTTAGGATCGGAATTTTTATCAATTCCATGTAGGATTGCTTACAAGTAGGTTAATTGTGCACGTATACATATTTGGGTTTTAATTCGAACGTGGAAACAAAAAATACACTTAATATTTGTCTGACGCTGATTAAAACTTCATTTTCTTTTTTCAAAATATTTGTGAGGATGCCTTTGCCCGTTTTATTTCCGGGGAAAATGATCAAGGAATTCAGTCCGGGCATAAAAATGTATAAGGTATCAAGGAACACAATTTACAGTCCTTTAGCGCCAACACACACATACACACACACACGCACACACACGAACATCGACTATTCTACGTTGTATGTAAACAAAATCATCTCCTTGTCCATCTCTTGTAAAAGTTTAAATCTTCTATGCAAATATGAGTAACTCTTAACAAAAGTAGTGAGAATATATAACTTAGATACAAAATCAATAATGTATTTCATAACTACTTTCATAGTCAAGCCAAGCCAACCATGGTTCCCGGTCAATTTTCTTGCTCCCAAAGCCAGCTTTGATAAGTCCAGGGTAGACATATATATCTTTTAATACCATTAGGTGTTTTGCTGACATACAAAAACTTCAGTTACGATATTTTTTTTTCAATTGCTTGATCTCCTTTTTTTCTTCAGTTATCTGATCTCTAGCACATATTCAAGAATGGCAGTCGTTTTGTTTCAAAACAATGTTTTCAGAAACATTAGTATGCATTTTTATGCGACAAGGACACCATGTCCTCCTTCAAAAAAAAAAAAAAAAAAAAAAAAAAAAGCATACTTGCACTGTATTTCATAACTAAAGAAATAAAAATATATATGTATGTATGTATATATTATAAGGACAACTTAAAAAAAAAGGAAGATAACAATTCCCAGCCTCTGATTTCTAGACTGGAACTGAAGAAGAGAAGAACGCCGAGACAAAGAGAGAGCGCATTCTGTGCCAGTGTCTGTAAGAAGCCTGGGGTCGACCTTAGGCTTCCAAGGAGACACTTTTACTTCACAATAAGGTTCCAGCTGTTCACCACGATGAGCATCACTGTAATTGCAGCAATGGAAGCTTGCATCCGAGGGCCGGTGCTGTAGTACGGGCAGTAAGGACACTGAAATAAAGAAAAAAATATATATAACAACTGGGTCAGCAAAATCTGGAGCAAATTCCTTGTATAGAAGTGTTTAATGTATGTCTAATGTATGTTTAATATATGCACAGTATGTTTGAGAATGATGTCTCAAGTAAGGTAGAAAGAGAAACAAAAATATTACTGTTTTCCTTGAGCAATAGTTTGCAAAGGACTGGACCTACGTAAGTAAGTGGTTTTAATCTTTGAATGCAAACTTTTACCACTGAGTATTTGACATCCTCTACAAAACAAAAGTCATCTTACAGTAAAAGGTTTCTTAGCATAGGAAATAAATAATGTACTGAGCAAGAGAATTACAATGATTTGCACATTGAAAGCTACAGAGTAACCAAGAAATTTTGCTTCATTCTGTACAATACAAATGAACTGTAGAGTTCTGCAAATTTCGTGGTCCTTCCCTTACACCACGTTTCAAGAATATTGATACCCTTGTGGCCTCCTATAACAACATGCTAACCAAGTAATCTACTATTGATTCTACACTTAAATCACTCGTTGAAGCTCAACAGGTCACCATTATATCTGTGACTGCGTTCACCGAGAGGTTTCGGTCTATCACTACTCGCTGGCCGAGCGGGTTAGAACGTCACTACTTGCGGCGGAGGTCGAGGTGACGGCAGTTTGAAGCCTGCCGTTAGGAAGTTGGACCAAGGACATGGTTAATTAAATTCCACGCTACAATGTCCTCTTTAGAAGGCACCGTTCCAGGCTTCTGATATGGGGAGTTCGCGACGTTAAACAGAATCAGCTCCCCGCTTTGAGAAGCTCACCGCCGCTCGTGTCAACACCCGCTGAGATGGATCGTCTCTCACTGTGCCTTCTCCCATCCTATCCCCTTCCCATCACCTCGGCTGGCCACCGTAAGGGTAGAATTTACGTTCAGGAGTCATGCACAACTTCACATATTCTCTTGGAATACATGTGGTATAACTTCTCCTGCGAAGGATGCTTTACTCAAGTCTTATATCAACCGTCATTACCCGAATGTTATAGTCATATCAGGAGACTTTCGTTCGTCATCCTTGAGGTGGAAGCTCAGCTCCTTCCCTCAGAGGTTATATTTCCTGTATTCACCATGTCAGAAATGGGCACTTACACTCCACCGTCCAGCATCGCTTGCTTCACACTTCCGGTGATATTGACACAAATCATTAGTTTGTTGAGGTGATGTTAGGTAGTGGGGTGCTACCCGGGAGGCACCCGTGATCACATCATAATATCTGGACTAGTACAGAGACCAGCGTCAAGTGCTCATCCATTCCAGTCCTTTTTCCAGACCACCTTCCTTCCAGTGTTCGATATCTAGTACCAGCAGCGCCTTCCCTACACGCGCATCAGTATCCCTCCGAAATACTGTCCTAACTACGCCTCCTTCATAGCCGCACACGTTTCCATGTTTAATGTGCTGTCTAATAACTTCGACAATAAGGAATTTCACACATGGAAGGTCACGACGCTAAACACTACAGCAGCAAGCTGTGCATGTGTAATTGCTAGACTGTGACTACGCAATTGAAATAAACATAGATACGAAAAGAAAGGTTATCACGTTCGTTATTATCATTCATGACACCGTGATCTCTTGTTTTTTTTTTCTTTTTAGCAGCCCAAAGGGATTTCTCCCCGTCTTCTCTATTTTCCGCATGAGAGGACGGAGAGGGTGGGGGATCTGCGATTAAATGAAACGGCCTTGCTGTGGATGTACTGTCTTGCTGATTTGCTTCCAACCCAGGGCAGAGGGAGGGAGACAAGAATGACCCTTTCATCCACGAGGAGCTAAGATGTGGGGGAGGAAAGGGTAGTGGATAGGAGTGGAATGGATGGGAGTGAAATGGGTGGGACTGGGTACGTGCCTTTTGACTTGGCTACTGCCCATATAAGGGGGGGGAGGGGAGAATCCTTTGGTATATAGGTAGAGTCTGGTGACTGGACCAGGAGGCCAAGATTCATAGGTGGACTACAAATTATTCAGAGGTTTTGAGGGTTCCTTACGCTTACGTCTAATGACCTATTTATAAGAGTTACGAAGTCCTTAGATCAATGATGTCTTTGTTCACTCGAAATTACATG
>NC_134818.1:26012178-26019678 GCF_046742065.1 Oratosquilla oratoria | reverse complement strand
CGGACATGTGACTTGAGCCACCTCCCCTTGTTCCTACTTTGTACCTCTCTCACTGTATAAATTCTTGTACATCTTATCTTGTATCCATACTGCTGAAGAGGACCACAGTAGTGGTCGAAATATACAGTTCGTCTGTCTCCTTTGCTTTGTTTCTCCGACAGTGGGTTATTTAAAACTATACACACTTATTAATTTATCTATATTCATTTATCTGAACTTATTTTGTATTTCAGAGGCAAGACGGTTTCTAAACTAATAACAGAAATAGAATTTAATCCTTCTTCATGTGTACATTTACTATGATAAAATTCTAAGTAAGTTTTGCCCCTGGCTCCAGACTTTTTGGGACACCCTGTTTATACGGGAGAAAGGAGTGTACTTAAGGGCACCTCATATGAAACTTTCTTAAGCTTTAGAAAGGATTAACGATTTATAACATAGATTATTGATAATAACTAGCACGAGCAAGTATGCCTCTACTATGATTAAACTTTGTATAAATAGATAACACGTTTCTTAAGATATCTTGTATTCTTAATACTGCATGTTTATTGTCCCCTCTATTGCATGCTCTAGTCTTTCTGTCTTGTCTTTGTTTCTGTGTACTCGTGAAGCCTTTCCCGAAAAATCTGGTGGTTGTGTTTCCACTGATTTTGCTACTCGTCTGAGGTCTTAGCTTGTCTCGTGTGTCACTTATGCAATTCTGTTTCCTAATCTCCTGAAGAAGACCACTTCAACACTGAATAAAATCGTCTTCCACTAACTAACCACTATTTTTCAGTTCATGCCCCCCTTGAAACTGTATGGGGCCACAGGGAGGTGTTTTGGGGCCTTAGGCTTAGAACACATGACCCGTTATTGCACCCCCCCAAAAAAAAAAATATATATAATAAAAAAGCGAAAAAATCTTCCCACAGACGTGACTAGCCACGTGTGATATACCACTGCAATCAGGTCAGTGAGATAATTCCGTGATGGCTGGAGGAGGCTGGGGGAGGAAGGTGAGTGAGGTGGGGTGGGGGGGCATCATGCGGGTATGAGGAGATAAAGTGGGTGGAGGAGCGATAAGGCGGGTGAGTGGACTGGTAAGTGGGGGAGGGGGGTACAGTGGGTGATGGGGAGGTTATAGGGATAGTTTCTTCCCCACTAAAATACTATCGAAAATTCTTTTAGTGCTATCAGACACCACAGTTGAAAACAAAAACAGTTTCTATTTGTTTTGATATTGTACCATTTGCAAGTTACAAAACCTATTGAATCTCATATCTCTAAATATACGTATACATGGGTGATGTTGTGCCACTGCATTCATCGTGATTAGATATGACTTGAAACTAATTTTATCAGATAGTAAATGTATTCCTCTAACATAAACAAGAAACTTGATAGATAAGGGCTAGAGTCAAGACTTCCTACGTAGAAATAGATAAACAAATAAACAAAATGATGAATAAACGAATACGTGAATAATAAAAATAAATGAATAAATAAGTGAATAAATGAATAAATTAATGAATAAATAAATGAATAAACATATAAGTAAATACATTAATGATAAATGCATACAAATAAAACAATGAGCAGGTCAGAGGAGGCACTGGGAGTGGGAGCAGATTTGCCAAAAAGAGAAATTAAGAGACAAACATGTCTAAAATTTTAGATATGAGATATATAACATCCAAAAACTGTAGAACATATAGAAAATCAATAAATGAAATTCGCAGTATAGTAGTCTATACCCTCGGGCAACTTCAGAACCCCATTTCAGTCCCCAATCATTTCAGTGAAAGAAAAGAAAATTCACAAAACAAAGAATGCAGGGGGAACTTTAGTACATACCGAACATGACGCTTTATAAAAACAGTGTTTCAACATAAGTGTGAAAAGAATTTTAGTGTATACTAAAACAAGAAATTTCATAAAAACAAAGAGTATTGTATTGAATGTGAAAAGAACTATAGTACGCAACCACCAAAGAACTGCTCAGCAACATCAAAGGCTTACAGAATTTCATTCGATACTCTGTGGTTACTGTTTTAGATATGGCACTCCGTGGGATGTATTCTCTTTCACTTGTAAGCAGCGGTTAATTTCATTTTATTTATTCATTTATTTATTCATTTATCTATCTATTTGTTTACTTATTTATCTATTTATTTAATTTTCATTCTTGTATATACATTTTTTGCCTCCGTATGGGTTTTTATTCACGTCTTGTAATACAAGAAAAATTAAAGAAACTCATGAACCAAAGAAAAATGTAAGAAAGTCAGTGAACAGATACATATATAAATAAAATATAGTACTACAAAGTAAGATAAATATCAATAATAGTAAAAAGTGTATCGTTAGTCTTAACCTGGTTTTTGTTGATGTGTCATAACTTCTGTTTACTGTTTGACGTCTTGCTTATTACTAATGTTGCACTTGATGCAATTTAAAGACGCCTCCAACTGAAACGAAAATTTTCCTACAACCACTACCTTATCTGTACCGTAGTGACAAATGGGGCTTCGAACTCGCTTTGTAACTAAATACAATTCGATCCACAATGGTTGTTACTCGCCTTGGCTAATCGACGCGGCATGCATGTAATATCTTTCACGTTTGCTACAGAGACTGTAGATTTTCTATTCCTTGTCTCGGAAATCTCAGACACTTCTGAGGTGATGTGTGGCGGAAGAAAACGCACCAAAGGCTCTGTGGATCTCAGCTTATGTGTTGCTGTTGTTCAACCTCCTGGAGATGGTCCCAGTCAGACAACTAACTACCGTTCACTACTTTTCGGTTTGTGGCCACACTCGTGGACCTCTGTGGCCCTCTAGTGATCTATGATAACCCCTAAAGATGGGGGTCACTGCCCTAGGATTCACCCCTCACCCGAACTCCTGAGGATCCTTTCCCTCAACGAGGTCGGGGAGGGGTGTCCATACGACAGTGGGACAGATTGTACATCGAAATGAGACGACGTTACGCTCAGGAAGACCATCCAGGTCTAACGAAATGTCTCCCATGTCATCACAATGAACTTGTTCATCACACCGGTGCTGTGACGATCCAAGTGACGTGAAAAAAGACTTTTGTGACGTGACGTGATGAGGTGATGAAGAGTCTGACTCGGTCGTCAGTGGGGTGGGGTCTTCGAGTACGAGGCAGAGATCCGCGGACAGACATCCGTGCGGTGGCCAATGGGCGGGCCCCTCGCAGCAGCGAAGAAGGATGCAAAGCGTGTTGCAAAGTTGCAAGAGGAGTCGGTCAACGTATGCTGCCCTGTCAACAAATGCTGATCTTTGGGGGAGATCATCTGATTAGATCTTTGCTTTTACTTAGATTTTTTATTTTTTCATTCGTGGTTCTTTTTTCTGACATATTTTCAGATTTCAGTCAAAATTTATTATAGATATGATGATGGTGCTCACAACATGACAACGCGTTCTAAGACAACTACATTTCTGGTCACGTCATAATTCAACAAGTGTGGAATAACTAGTGTGGCCTCTGTAAAAGATTCATCCAATATCGTAAATCTAAAACGAAGTAGGAAAAGAATCATCCAGTGTCGTAAATCTAGATCCTAGAGATGATAAACGTCTCTTATAGATTCCTAGAAATACTAGGCACTGTAGTACTTAACAGTGGAGGCAACTACACATACCACCATCATAAGAACGTTCATGAGAAGTGAAAAACAAACGAAAAAAGTAAATAAATGATTGAATATATAAATAAATATATAGATAAATAGATATATAGGCGAATAGATAGGTAAATAGAAATACAAAATAAAATGAAGTATTGTGTATATATATATATATATATACATATATATATATACATGTATATATATATGTATATGTATATATATAACATATATATATAATATATATATATAATATATATATATAAGAAACTAACGAAGCAGAGCGCTTTCGTATATTACATCTTCAGTGCAACAAGTACTTGTTGCACTGAAGATGTAATATACGAAAGCGCTCTGCTTCGTTAGTTTCTTTTTTCCAAGTGGTCTACTTTGCATAAGTGAACACACGTACCCGTGTTCTTATTAGCATGTATATATATATATATATATATATATTTATATATATATATATACATATGTATGTATATGTTTATATATATATATATATATATATATATATATACAGTATATATATATATATATATATATGTATGTATGTATGTTCCACTCTTCCCATAATATCGTAGGCCCGAGATTGATTCCTAAGAACTACAAGTGAGTGCCACCTGCCCAGATTGTCCACGCACAATGGGGAAAGACGAATTGTTATGGGCGCAGCTAGAGAGACGCCACCCGGGAATGTATTGTGGTTCGGAGGGACATTTCACGGTTTTATGAGACCCTACGGACCTTCTCCTCTACAGTAGCACAACTTACAATTGACACATACAACCATTAAGGTTAGGGGACACAAATTACGACTGGCAGATACAGCCATCAGGACAGAGCAACTTACAATTGCCGGATACATACAACCATTGTGGAGTGGAGTAACTTACAACCGACAGAAGGGGGCACAAGGAGGGGGCCACAAATTACAACTGACAGATACAAATTACAACTGACAGATACAACCATCCGAAGAGAGCAACTTACAATTGACAGGTACATACAACCATCGTGGAGGACATAATATATAGCTGACAGATATAACCATCTGGGAAAGCGCAACCTACAACTGAGATATACAACCAACGATACACCACTATGTCTAGAGTAGCCTTTCTTGAAAACTTTCCAATCTTTCACCGAAAACTATTGGAACAGATCGGAACTTACATCTCATTATGACTAAAGATATTTACTCATTTTAATTCGTTTCGTTTCATTACTCATCGAGGAAGTCTGGAGAGAAAGAGAGAGAAGAGAGAGAGAATGTTTTGTAGTCGAGATGCATACCCCGAGCATCTTGGTGAAGTGCGGTTTCCCTCAGCGCGATGCATTGCGGGATGCCTATCAATTCGTTTATCTATCTACTAATTTACTTATTTGCTTATCTATTTATTATCTATTTATATGGTTATCTATTTATCTAATAATATTATTCGCGGATTTATTCATTGATTTATTTATTTATTAATTTTATGTCATTTAATCCAGTTGTTTTGCCGTAATGTTGCAAACAAACTTAATCAAAAACAATATCACGTTACCAGACTCCGGCCAGGCGAGATAGCAGATAATAAATAAACAGATAAATAAACAAGTAAACAAGTGAGTAAAAGGATAGATATATAACTAAACAAACGGTAAGTACAAATACGACAAACAAGTAAACAAGCAAATGATAAACAAGGAAATAAACAAAGCCGGAGTCCAGACTCCTCCAATGTCCAATGAACGTGATAACCTCGAAGGACTAGAGCTCCTCATTAGCTTGATTTGACTCAAGGAACTACGCCAACTTTTCGCGACCTAAAAAGACAGGCTCTATTCCAGTATCACGCCAACACTTTTTCCACTTTTTTTTTTTTTTTGTATTCTTTTTCTATGGAATGGTTAGGTTAGGTTATATTCGGTTAGGAGCTTTTGGACAACGTGAGTTTCATGTTCAATATCCGTGTTTGTGTGATTCTGAAATTTTTCCAAAGACGAATTTAGAGCTTTTATTGACCTTATACTGACTGACGTTAAACGATCGATTTTATTCGGATGAAAGAACGCCACAGCATCTAAGGGGTGGAGATTTAGCGTGGTTCTTTGACAGGACTAAGGGAGAAAGGATGGGGGAGGGCGAGGGGAAGAACCTTTGGTTTTCTTCATCTCTTTCGATATGGGAACACACCATGAACCAGAGAACGAGAGAGAGAGAGAGACAGAGAGAGAGAGAGAGAAAGAGAGAGAGAGAGAGAGAGAGAGAGAGAGAGAGAGAGAGAGAGAGAGAGAGAGAGAGAGAGAGAGAGAGAGAGAGAGAGAGAGAGAGAGAGAGAGACAGAGAGAGAGAGGGAGACTCTGACCACCCTTTCAGCAAATTGCTGTAACCTGACTCCAGTTTTCATCTGAAAAGGAGGACTTACAACCTCCGACAACGCTGGCCAGCCTAAACTAGTCCTCCTTCCTTCCTTCTTTACTTTCCTCTTTTTTTCAATCTTTCATTTCTTCTATCCTTTCTACTTTAGCTACTTAGTTCCTTCCTTCTTCCTTTACTTTCTTCCTAGCTTCCATCTTTCTTTTCTTTCTCCTTGCTTCTTTCTTTATTTCCTTCCTTCCTTTCTTCTTCATTACATTCTTCCTTCCATTCTCTCTTTTTCCTATTCCTTCTTCCATTGCCTGTTTCCTTATTTTTTGTTACTTTCTTTCCTCTCTCCTTTCTTTTTTCTCCATTACTTTCATTACATCCTTCTTTCTTTCCTTCCTTTCTTCATCCCCTATTTCTTGGGGGGCAGGCAAACGTTGTTCTTATTTTCCAAAAGGGTAATAAACCGTCTGTGTATAACTACAAGCCAGTCAGTTTGACATCGATTATAAATAAAATGCTAGAATCGATAATAGTTAATAGAATCAGAGATCACATCGAAAGACAGAATTTGATTCGTGACTCAAAACATGGGTTTACCAAGGGTAAGTCATATGTAACTAATCTTCTATATTTTTACACTACTGTCTACAAGGCATCAGGTAACAATGATAGTTACGATATCATTTACCTACACTTTAGGAAAATGTTTGACAAGGTGTCCCACCAGAGACTATCAAATTAAGTGTTTGAATGGATTAGAACATGGATCAGCGGATCACCATTGATTGTGTAAAATCCAAATGGGGGTGTTACTAGTGGAGTTCCCCAGGACTCGGTACTGGGTCACTTATTGTTCATTTTGTATATAAACGACTTAGACAATGTGATTATCAGTGATGTAAGTTTGTGGGCGACACTACAATAGGACGACAAATCAAATAAGGAAAGGATACCGGGATATTGCAAAATCTTAACAAATTGTTCACATGGTCGGTGAAATGTTTAGATAACAGCTTTTTAAACAAAACGGAGTGCGAGAGAGACTTGGAAGTGTTGGTGAGTCCTGATCTTAAATCCAGGAAACGCCAGGAATAGAGCTAACAGAGCATTAGTCTTCATTGCTAGGACATTAATGAATAAGAGTGCAGAGTTAGTTATCAAAATCTATCTGGGGTTAGTTAGACCCATCCTTGACTATGTGGTACATTTTCGGTCTCCATCCTATATAATGGATATAAATTCACTAGACTCGGTACAGAGGAGAATGACCAAACTGATACATGGGCTCAGAAATTTACCTTACGAGGACTGGCTAGACACCTTAATTTATACTCTCTAGAAAGACGCAGAGAACGAGGTGATCTAATAGAGGTATTCAAGTGGATCAAAGGCCTTAACAAGGGTGATACATATAAGGTCATTATACTAAGACAACAGGGCAGGGCTCGCAGTAATGGAATTAAATTGGCAAAATTTAGATTTGTGAAGGAAATAGGCAAGA
>NC_134818.1:25984678-26007178 GCF_046742065.1 Oratosquilla oratoria | reverse complement strand
AACTCCGAAGTCTGTTGTCAGAAACGTCAAAAATTCCATTCAGCTGAGGAGTGAACCTTTGCCTGATGGAGGCTTTGGTCGATCAGGACCCCGTTGGCTGGATGCTCGACTGAAATACATTGTTTTAACAAACAAGGAAACCAAAGAATAAAAAATAAATAAATGGATAAATGAATAAGTAAATAAATAAAGATATGAATGAATAAGATATATGAATGAATAAATAAATAAACATATAAAGTAGAAAAAATTAATGAATGGATAAGCACATCTATGAATCAATAAATCAATTGATAAATAAACACATAAATGAATGAATAAATAGATCAATAATTAAACAAATACATCAATTCGATATTTAGGGTCATCCCCTTCCATGCGATATACTAAACTCGCATTCATTCATCTTGTCAACATGTTGTCGTACTTTGTTCCAATTAATGGCAGACGATTTTACATAGCTCACGGATGCCCTCTGGCCTGATTGTGTGCGCGTGTGAATGAAGTCGTCTGATCTTAACTCGAACAAAATCAATGCCAGTTGTCCTTAATGACCAACCTTAGTACTCAGCCTTTGCCACCTCGCTCCTCTTTGTCGTTAACTTCTGCCACCGCACCTTAATACTCTTTCAAGCATATAAAAGAGTAAATAATCTTTCCAACAATCAAAAAGGAAAGTGAGAAATGTGTTTCTAATTATTATTCAAATTCACTTATGTTTAGGAATATCCTTAGTTTTTTTTCTGAACTCGCCCCCTCCCTCCAACCCTAATACTATCCCTGTTTCCCTAGGGGATGTGCGCCCCCTTCTTCAGGTTAAGAACTACTTGCCGGGGTTATCGTGTCCGTGTTGTGTCGGTGGTCCTGCCGAGGTCGAGGCAATGATGTTTGCACCGCTCGAAGAGAGATTTTTCGTAGTCGTTCTTTTGCCTACAATGTTACACAAGTGTCTGACAACAGGGGTGGGGCTTGTCTGAGCACGTGCTTTCTGTCGTGCACTACCCCCTCCCCCAGGCGTGATGTTCCACTTCTCGACTGCTTTATTGGATGGCAAGACCTCTGCACAGTAAGACCTTATTGACATTTCAAGGTCACTTCTGGTGGGGATCCGTGACGGTCGTGTGGACGAGCCGCATCAAGTTTCTGTACTTAGGGGATGGGAAAAGAGTCTGTATATTTCTTTTGGTGACAGACATGGGTGCGGACCGTGAGAACCCGAGCCGGGAGTGGGGTGGGGCCACTGAGTGCCACGCAAAATTGTTGAAGAGTGCCATGAGCAATGTCAAGGAGGCGAAAAGAGTGCAAGCAGGCTGAAGAAGAGTCTTGGGGTCTTGGAGTCTTTGGAGGTTGGAGGCTACATCCTCATGCGATGAATCATGGACATCTGATACCAGGACCGCATGAGCACGTTGGCAACCCTGCCTGACGAAGCTGGTCTACCTTCCTCCGCCGTCACTTCCATGGGCACTCGCACTCGAGCCGTCGTCTGGGGTACAGGTGAGTTCCTGCGTCTTCGGCGGACGTCTCTCTCGCAGGTTACGAACATTTTTTTTTCTTGTGCGCTGCTTCTTCGGAAAGTTCCTCGTCGTAGTCTTATCGTCATTTGTGCAGCGTTGTTTCGGTAATTTAACAATTAGTTCTCTGATCTAGGACGACCGTCTCAACTGCAAGTTGCCTCCCATTGTTTACGATTTCGATTGTTGATTCGATTTTTTTTTTCTGATTAGTAAGCAAGGCGTTCAGTGAAGTGTCTCGAATTACCATTCTTTTGATTGTTTTGGATTTTTCATTACTTTTCAAAAAATACTTCCTATTACTTCCGTTTCTGAATATCGCGAATTACAGTACTTGCCGGGTTTCCTAAGGACTTCGAACTCGGCGACGAGTTTCATAGAGTTTGCTCCGAGGACAGGTAGCTTTTGGGATGCTCGATGGTCGAGCGGTCTAGAACGTCGCTACTTGCGACGAAGGTCGGGGTGACGGCAGTTCGAACTTTGCCGCCAGCGAGTTGGACCAAGGGCATGGTCCTAGCCTCCTGATAAGGGGGGTTCGCGACGCTAAACCGAATAAGCTCCCAGAACAAAGACCTATCTGACAGGGTCCCGATCTATGGAAGTCACCTTAAGTCCGAAGTCCGCCTTTCTGTAGAGGACGCCTTAGTGTTTAACGAATTAGCTTAAACTCATCTCTAATTACTACGGTAAATAGTTGTTGTTTTTTCGCAGTAACGAGGTTGTGTTCCGAGCCTCTTGTTACGGTTCATAAAACTGGATAGCTTCATTAGATTTAAACGAAAATGTGTCTTTTCATTTTACTAAATGAGAGTACATGTTTATTCCTCAACCTTCTGGATACCCTCGTTTTCGCCTCAATATTCACAAAGTGCGACTAGCTAATGATGACGAAATGAAAGACTTTGGATAATATTATGATATTATTATTTTTATCTCTAAAGAAGCTTTAAACCCAAGAGCAGTGGTACCTGACTACTTCACTCACAGATCTCTCCTCCCTCCACCTGTACAATATTGTCTCTTAACTTCTTCGAGGTCATTTCATCACTGAACAAAATCGCTTGGCATCCACGAACCGTGCCTAATTCTTGGTCTGTTGACACTCTTTTAGAAGCTTCTGTGGATCCCTAAGAACACCATGATCCCATTTCGGGAACCACTGTTCCTGAGGGAGAGTAGCCTTGATCAATTTTTCGAACTGCGTTCAAGTATCCATAAAAAAAAAAAAAAAAAAGTAAAGTAAACAAACCCGACATCCCATGACATTTCGAATTCTCTTTATCTTTGGAGGTCTTGAAGCCGCAAGTATGGAAGTGAAGCTCGAGAATGGCCATGAGGTGGTACCCCTCGAGGGCGAGGAGATGGAAACCATGGAAAAGGACTTCCAGGGCTACACGGAGGGGATGGTGCTCCTCAAACCCGGAGACTGGATGTTGCCCACGCCGTATCTCCAGTTCGCTAATGACATCTACAACTTCAAGGTGATTATTATCGACACAATTGGAGCTTGACCAAGACCGAAATAATGTAGTTCGAAGCTTTCTCTCGCTTAGTGGGAAACGCTTTCTTCAAGTATTTTTTTTTTTTTTTTTGCTTTCTGCAGTATTTCTTTAAATATTCTCATTGACAACTGCTCATTAAATGTCAATTGTTTATCAATTCACCAAGCTTGATAACCTTTTCGCTATGGTAATGTACTTTTTAGTTTTTGTTCCGGTTGATACAAGATGACTTTACTTAAATGACGAACTTAGAACAAAGAAAAGTTTATCAAGAGGAACGCTATTTAAGGGTGGAGCCCTTATCAATACGACATTTTGCTTGTTAGATTTGATCATATACTTAATAATGCCCTAACAAGTGAGACGTCAAACTAGCAAAGGCTCCGTCCTCACATGGTGTACGAATTTTTGTTTGTTTGATTTTTATCAAGTACTTGGTAAAGCTGTATCAAGCGAAACGTCGTACTAGTACATGCTCCGTCCTCACAGTCTTATATATATATATATATATATATATATAATGTCCATCTGTGTCTCATTTTAACGCGTGGCTGCTTCTTCTCTCTTAGTTTCGGCCAACCGACATCGTGGTCATGGGCTACCCAAAGTGCGGGATCACCTGGGCCCAAGAGATCCTGTGGACCATAAAGAACAACCCCAACTTCGACCATCCCATGGCCGCCCTCCCCGTCAACGCTAGGTCGCCCTTCCTCGAGTAAGGGGGACATTTGAGCACGTAGACTAAGGAAAGATGACTTGAGAGTAACTATGGGTACTCGAGAGTTGCCAAATGATCCTGAAACTTGCTTTGATTGTTGTGTGGAGTTGGCTCAGTGTGGGTTATCAAAATTTAGAAGCACAATTGATACTTCACTTAGTATTAGTTGTGTTTTACTCCTCATACTGGTTTTAAATGATTACGTTTTCCAATGAATAGCAGTGGCTGTTTTTATGATTATTTTGTGAATAATCTACGAGAATAATCGGTCTTCCAGCATATAACTACAAGAAATCAATTAACAATTGTCACAACGAACAATGCCTTATTGATAAGCATATTAGAAACATAAAAGGGTTATATTATATTGATAAGCAAGTGTTCTAATAGAAATACCTGAAAAAATTGAATTCCTTTGGTTGTTTTATGTGACGGATGAAGTGTTCGACAACATGAAGAATAACCACACATTTCTGTTTACCCTTTTTAGGCAAACCACTCTCGTGCTTTACCCGTGATTTATATTTTACGCAACCAAGTGCGACTAATATTTTTATACGAAATGTCATTCTTCTTCGTTCATCTTAAACCAGACAACATCAGGGACAAACCTTGACTTGAAACCATTCCTTCCAGAAACTACTATTCCTGCTAGCCTCCCCCTACCGCTCTCTTGCCTTTCTTCCCACTAGCATGGACATGTTGCTGATATCCAAGAAGATGCCACCCCCAAGCCCAGACAACCCCATGATCAAGGCTCTGATGCAACTGTGCAGTAAGCCTGACTTCACCAAGGGCATCTCGCTCCAGATCTGTGAGGCCAACCCAAATCCTCGAATCATCAAGACTCATCTCCCGTTCTCTCTTCTGAATCCCAAGCTCCTCGAAACCACGAAGGTGAGTTCCTGTGTCTTCTTAAACGAAGCTTTAGAGCCTAAAGGAGCTCACTTTAAGGACTGGCGGCTATAGATCATTGGTTTCCAACCTGCTTGGTCTTAGTTCCCTTACTTATGATACACTGTTTCTCAACCTCCTGGAGATCACTTTAACACTGAATAAAATCGTTTGACATCCACGGACTACCACTGGTTCTCGGTCTATGGATCCTCTTGGAAGCTGATGGAGACTCCGTGCGGACTCCAGGTTCTTCGAACGGAAACCATTGATACAGATCTCGTTTTGACTGATACCAGACGACCACGTGATCATAGTCATCTCAAGGGCGGACCCCGAAGTGAAGTGGTACTCGCTTCATTGCGACCCCCTTCTCACCTGGAGTCCACTCCTGAGACGAATAAAATCGTCTGATGGTCGGGAACCAGGTCTAAAACATTGAAAAAACAACAACAACTGATCAGACCTTATCGAACCATATACTGTATGCTAAATTGTTTGCAGAATGTCCTTTCAAACAGCGCAAACAGTTCTTTAACGAAAACCCGCTTTACCGAAGCATGAGTGAACGTCAACCTCAAACAAGGCAATGTTTAATCAATTCGAATCGTTTTTCGGCCCACAGGTGGTGTACATGGTGCGCAACCCGAAGGACATGAGCATCTCCTACCACCACCAGCACAGAATCATCAAAGGTCACGGATTCGCCGGCGATATGGACAAGTTCGTCGACTACCTCGTGAAGGACAGGCGTGAGTTGGATTCGTCATTAGGATGTATCATAGGACTGGCGGTGACGAGAAGATTGCTTTGCACTCTTCCTGCTCACTCACACACTCGCGTACTCATTCATCTATTCATCCATGCATTTCTGTGTAATCACATGCTCTCCCTCTCTAACAATCTCTCTCATCTTGTCTCTCCTTCCGTCTGTCTTTCCTTCGTCCTTTCTCTCTTATTCTCTCTTTTCTTGAACTTTTTCTATCCACCTCTCTTTGCCTCTCTCACACAGTCATTTTATCTGTATGAAATGAAAATATTATTTCTTGTTTAATCTCAACTTGGAAATGTATTTGACCTCCATTTTGGCACCCCTCCCCTTTCTGATTACTTCTCCTTCCCCGAAGTTCTGTACGGGATGTACTTCAAACATCTGAAGGAGGCGTGGGAGAGGAAAGACCACCCGAACCTGCAAATGTTCTTCTACGAGGACCTCAAGAAGGACCCCAAGGGAGAAATCAAGAAGATGGACAAATTCATCGAAGGCGGAATGAGCGATGACCAAATCCAAAAGGTACTAAGACACATGAAAAAGTCGACTACAGCTGAGCGTCCCTTGTTGTAATCTCATATTTCTCCCCTAAGAAATGAATATTTGAACGAATGTTTATAACTCTCCCCAGAATGTAAGAGTACATACTAATATTTTCCCACCCACCCACCCCTTTCTCTTCACTTTGAGTCAAATTCACCATTCTCTCTCACCATTCCCATCATCATCTCCCGCCTTCACTTCCTGTGGCCTTCAAAGATTGTGGACTACACGACCTTTGAGCAAATGGCCCTCCGTGACAAGCCCACTGGCATCGACGAGACAGAGTGCAACGCTCTCTTCGATAAGGATGTGGCCAAGAAGGAAGGAGGATTCTATAGGCGAGGTGAGTTCTCAACCCTCGACTGTCCGCCAACAGGCTCTCCTGTCTTTTTGTCTATCCTTACTTCCGCTAAAACTTTCCTTCTCCCCAAACAGTGATTTTTTTTACCTGGCTATTTTGAAAAAGAAATAAAGAAGTTTCAAGTCACCTTCCCTTCACATATTTGACTTCGAACTGCTTTACCACTCTCCGTTCTTCTCTTTCCGGAACTGCCCTCTGCGGACATTTTATTCATGTATTTCTGTTTTTATAAATATTTTGCTGCTCTTTGAAATATGTAGAAAGGAGAATTACAAAAGTACAGGCTTGTGTATAAAGAGATCCCTTGGTACATGCGCACGCGTTCCTATATACCATACATATGAATATCACACATACACACACACTCACACACACACACACACACACACACTCACACACACACACTCATATACACACACATACGTTTGTATGTATGTTTTTATGCATGTGTCAATTTTCATGTATGTATACAAACATTATCTGACAAATATACAAGATCTAATACTGGCACTTCCACACCTATAGGAGATGTAGGAGACTACAAGAACATTTTGAATGCCGACCAGGAGGCCAAGATCGATGCCTGGACCAAGAAGAACATGGAAGGCATCGACCTCACCTTCAAATACTCCCTCTGAAGGCGATAGCCTGGAGTTTCCAGCTTCCCTCGGGAATCTCTTTTATCGTCACTGGGTTCTTTCCGCCTGTCAGGACTTGCTCTGTTTGTGTTGCCGGCTTCCGAAATGGATCGATTTGTGTTTACGCGCAGGACATTGAGGCTCATGTTTACCGCTGCTTCTGTTATGCAAATAAAATGGTGTAACTAACCGATGTTTTGCCCTCCTTTGTAATCCCCTTCGAAATATGAAAAGAAAATTAAGAGTTCCTCACATGGTCTACATTTCTTCGCGTTAACGATCTTTTCGATAATTTTGTTACTGACGACCATGTTATTCTTTCGTGATTTCGATAACAACCGAAATTCTCTAGATGTCTTTCTGAGACACTCAGTATCAATCTGACATGGTCTGTATATGTATAAAATTATTTCTACGTTGTCAAGGGTTCCTTAAGCAAATATATATTTCTAAATGTAAAATTGGTGTCCAAAATAAATTGAAAACATTGGAGACTCAAAAGAAAATTTAAAACCAAGTTACATGTCAAATAAAAAGGTTGCCATTACTAACGGGTGGATCAACACATGCTAGAAAAATGCAGATAATTCGCATGGCAAAAACATATAAACTACAGATATCATCATCACATCTCCATCTCTCTCATTCTCTCTCTCGATCAATATCTACATTTACGAAAAAAATTCTTCTAATTTTTCGATGGATTTCACTGCCAGCTACGAGTCGCTGTTTTTTTTTAATCCGAAAAGATCTGGAATAAAGTGGTAAATGAATCCTTGCTATTAGCAAAACCAAGCGTTTCCTCATTACAAATACCTCAGTTCCCAGCCCAACAACTTCTGGGAACAAAACAGAAACGAACTTATCTCTCCTTTACTTGAAATCCGTTTATGAGTGAAACAAAGAAGAAATCTGATCCATCAGAGTCACACAAAGTACCTCATTCTGGAAATCATCCAACTTCACTGCGTATAAACATATGAATAAATTGAATATATAGATAAATTATTAGACAGGTACAAGTATAAGTAAATACACAAAGAAACAAATTAATAAATAATAAATAATTGAATAAATAAATAAATATAAAATGAATAAATGAATAGTAAATGAATAAGAATAAGTAACTAAATGAATAGTAAATAAATAAACACAAATAAATAGGTAAAGAAATACATAAATATAAAGATAAAACAATAAACGAAAATAGCATATAAACGAAAAAATCAAGAGCCAAGCACATGATTCAAGACCAATGTGAATCACAAAGTAGACCAATAGTGGAATAGCTTCACAAAGGAAGTGATGACGTCACCGAAAGTAACATAGCAACGCATATCATGGCCTCTTGCAGTGTCCTACGCAAGTCCTTTGTGGTCATTTTATTTTTGTACATTTTTTCTTTTTTTTTCTTTGTTGTTGTTGTCACTCTTCGAAATATGCGAATAGAAATACTTCTAAAGCGATCCTACACGACCAACTACATTGTATCTGTATAACACAATGTTATTGAGAAATTTATTGATAGGCTGAATTTAAGGTCAACTGGATGGACGGAAGGACAGAAACCCTCATAGGAAGTCTGGTAAACAAAAATCTATTTTGTGCAGCAAATTGCAGCAGTAGTCATGCCAATGCCATAGAATATAGTTCCAGTTGTTTTTCACAAAAATTATTTGGATTAAACAAACGTAATATTCGCTTCAAAATTTGGAATATTCATTAGATTGCTGTAGTAGTTATACCAACGCCATAGAAACTAGTTCGAGTTATTTGTCACATCAAACATTTTTCAATTCACATTTCGTCGGAGTCAAAGTCTACATTTTGAGCATAACTTCAGTATCAATTTGTTGAATAGAATTTTCAACTATCAATAGTTAACCTTCACCATCATAAACGTTAATATATCACTACTGGTATCTAAATACAGGGCATTATGAAGTAGAGTTTTTACTGAATTCACTCAGTATTCCAATGAAAATAACCGGTATATATTAGAGTTAAGCCAATAAGCCAGACAATAGGAACTAGGAAAAAATAGATAAAATTCTACTTTCAAGTAGTAGAAAACATTATTCAGGGATGGCGAAAGGTACGGCCCTAGATGTTGTATGTTTAAACGAAATTGTGGGATCCGAAACTCTATACATCTTTAAAAATAATGGCATTTCCCTGAGCATAGGAGCATAGGGTCCATAATTGCTGAAGCGATCTGATCCTCTTTTGAGGTTAAAGGCGTTTAGTTATCACACTGGGCTATCTTTCCTCCGATTGTTGAAGCAGATTTGCAGCCCGCAGATATCGTGAAGGAATCTGAAACGCTGTAGGACAATGAGTTCCCTCCAGCGTATCAAACGAGATTTTATGTAAATTGCTGAGAAAACAAAATGGTTTGCCATAGTTATTTTGCGGCGGAAAAAGTGTTGGGGGTGGGCTGTTCCGCCGATTAATTGGATATTGGAGGTTGAATAGCCCAGTGTGATGGCGCCTAAGCAAACAAACGACTCTAATTGCGTGTTGTCCCGAATTAAGCTTAACTGCATGAAATCACCCGACCTTAGGCAGAACAGAATATATAAAGTGTCCCGGTGCTGGCAAGAACAAAAGGTAGATACTGCACAACACAGAAGGCTATGATTGGGATTGAACATAAGCGCCTGCAATTCAAAATGCCCTCGGCTTCACTCCATGTCCGGGGCGTTCGCAGACTTCTCCATCTGGGAGTCGGACAGGGCTGTTGTCATTTCCGACCCCTGTCTACCGACCACGCTGATTGGTTCAGCTACTCGAGTTGTGATTGGTACGTTTTTTCGCACTAAAAAGGAAAATGTACAATGAGGGATCACTGCTCTAGCTTAACAGATCTGTTAAATGGTTATATTACAACAATTCACTCACAAGGGTGACTAGTTATTGTTCTACTCATCAGGCTTATAAAATTCTGTATTATAGATAATCAAATATCCATCCAGATTGTGTAACTGCTTAATTTCGGCGTGGAAGATATTGCGTAACTTACATGTTACACGTGGAAAGAAAATAAACACAAAAATTAAAGCAAATAAATAATAACAAATAATGAAAAGTGTGTAATATAAGATATACATAAATAGAGCTAATTTACATATTCACATGGCTTAAGTAGGTTGAATATTAGATATACCACCACTTGGTTTCACGTATTCTGCCAGAAATATTAAAAAAATCAGGGAGAACATCTGCAAGAAGTTTCTAGTTTTGGTCTTAATCAAATCAACTCGTAAAAAAAGTCTTTCGGCATCCGCATTAGACGCAGGCATTTATTGCCTGCGTCTTTAATCTACAGACAAGTCGGAACAGTGACGTCACGGCTTACCGACAACGTCATTAGTATGTATGTATGTATGTATATATGTATGTATATATGTATGTATATATGTATGTATATATGTATGTATATATGTATGTATATATGTATGTATATATGTATGTATATATGTATGTATATATGTATGTATATATGTATGTATATATGTATGTATATATGTATGTATATATGTATGTATATATGTATGTATATATGTATGTATATATGTGTATGTATTCGATTAGCAGACGAATTACTGAAACTGATAGCCCTGATCTGGGAGTTCGGAACATTTGCCGTCTCCAGACCAGGACTTGGCCGCGTGGCTTGCTGTCTTGGTTTGTTCGAAACGCGGAATCCATGTTAACGAGCTCGTTATGGCCTCGTTACAAACAAGCCTACGGCGCCAACACGACCACCGGTATTATGCAATGGTCGGACGATGTAAAGATCAGCAACCCTAGAGTACCTATGTAAAGGTAAACTACCCCATAGAGGTTGTAAAGATTAGCAACCCTAGGAATTTGCATGTAAATATACATCGCTCCAACAATAATGATCACTTAATTAAGGTAAGGTAAGGTAAGGTAAGCTATGGTAAGGTAAGGTTAGGTAAGGTTAGATTAGGTTAGGAGCTTGTATGTATGTATGTATGTATGTATGTATACATACATACATACAAGCTCCTAAACTAATCTATCCTTACCTTACCTGTATATATGTATGTATGCATATATGTATGTAAGAGCAGCCGCTCCAAATATTAGCTTGTGAAGATAAACAACCCTTAGGTACTTCGTGGTTGCGGATCTTTACAACGTCCCAATGATCCATATTTTACAATATCATCGCCATTATACGGGAAGGGGGGAATAGTATTGAGTCAAAATATTATGTCACGCATCATCCTTTGGTGATTGGAGACTTATCTCCACTCAAAGAAGGCTGCTAACCACTTACAGCTTCCACTATCTTCCCTTCCCTCCTAAAATATCTCCTTTGGCACTTCTGTGAGTCCGCCACGTCGGGGATGATATCCCTAAGGATAGAATTATTGGGAACGAAATGCAAATACTCGAATGCCGGGAGGGGGGGGGCACAATATTAATCAAATCGCCGAGAGATATAAAGAAGAATAGTCCCCCCATCATCCTCTTTAGGCTAGAGCCCCCCTTCCCTCAGTTTAACAGAATCGTCTAACGATAGCTGGAATAGAAAATGTCAAGATTTTCAAATGTTCTACTCAGGCTAACGCAAGACGATTGTATTTACCTGAATACAATCGCTTGGCGGCAGCTAGGTTCGTAAATCAGAGAAAGATTTAATGAAAATTTTGGTGACTTCGGAACTTGTTGCAATATATATATATATATATATATATATATATATATGTAATGTATATATATATATATATATATATATATATATATATATATATATATATATATATATATGTATATATATATATATATTATATATGTATATATATATATTATATATATATATATATATTTATATATATATATATATATATATATATATATGAGATAGATAAATAATGTCGAATAAGGGCCTTCCACCTCAGTAGAACCAAACTTCAGATTTACTTTTCGTTTTAATGCTATTCCGTGGTCTCTACAATTCGCATCCTGAACAATTCAATCACTTCCATTCTCCCATTCCTTAGTATCTGCAGACACTTTTTTCCAGTTTGGTAATCACTTGATGTGTACGTGAAAAATACAAATAATATAACATTCATACTTTGTATGGAAGATTTTGCTGCTTTGAGACAGGATCTCTTGAGGAAATGGGTAAACACTATCTGAGAAAAGGGAAAACTGAATAGCAGAATCATGAGGATTTCTGTAGTCCAGTTAACTAAGGTTCACTAAATGGAACTGGCCGTCTATGTACATTTTATCTATATTTCTTACATTTCTCTGGTAGTTATATTCCGAAAGTCAACAAAAGATGAGAAAGAGAATAAAAAAAATCACACTTTGCCCGTGCCCTACACAAGTTAAGTGTCGTACCAACAGATGGCTCTGTTTCCTCCGGTTCATGAATGATGTTCAGTGCTTTTCCGTCTTCCTTATTGGGTTATCACACTATTCCCACCCTTCCCCCAACCTCCGATTAATTGGCAATACCGCCCACCTCCAGCACATTTCCCGCCGTAAAATCACTGTGGCTAACTATCTTGTTTTCTCAACAATTTACATTTGATATGCTGGAGGAAAATAACCTTCCTCCGACACATCAGATTCCTTCCCGAAAGCTGCTGACTGCAAATCTCTTCCAACAGTCGAGGGAAAAATAGCTCAGTGTGATAACTCCTTTATCTGGTCTTTGGCTGTGGAATATCCACGTCCTGGTTACCGTTGCATAGCAACTTACTTTGTAAACACAAATGTGGAAAAAGACATACTGTATATTGTATAGGAATTTGCCGTTTGCAAAATCCACACACTGCAATAATTCTTACATAAGGATACCTTTCAAATATAAATTACAATGCATATATATCTCATATAAACGCATATACGAATAATCAAGGCTTCTTTATAAGAACATATAATGATAAAAATTAGACTTCATGTAGCTTTCATTACGAAAAGGTGACTTTCATGCCAGGTTGTGTTGGAACTTAAGATGGTGGCACACTAAGCTCTTCTGCCTAGCATGCTTGCTATTTGCATTTGCTACTTCGTGTCGAAACGACTTCGGTTGCGATCTTTTGTTTTTCAAATTTCCAAATGTCAATTTTCTCTTGCGTCATAGAGTGAGAAACCGAATGACAAAAACTAAGAGAAGTTAAACCCAAAATAATGTTAGACACGTTGATGGGATGTTTTTACGGAAGTCTAGAATATTGTAACCGAAGTGATTTCTACTCGAACGAAGAAGCAAAAGTAAGTAGCATGCTAGCTTAGTGTGACTCCACCTTTAGTTGTATGTAATTCATAATCTCACGCTAGCGACATCTGTGAAACAACCGACCAAGTTCGCGCGTTCGTCTGTAAGTTGACGATCATGAGCTCCCGCCTAGCTTTCCTGTCTTAAAGCTCTCTTACACGATCAATTATATTGCGCAATTTCATTGTCAATACTCTGAATTGACAATTAATTTGACCGTGTATGGGCGATATATCGCCCATACACGGTCAATTTAATTGTCAATTCAGAGTATTGACAATGAAATTGCGCAATAGAATTGATCGTGTATGGGCAACTTTACTCGTGTTAAATCGACTGTGGAATTGTGACCTCAGTTGTTTTGAGGAATTCTCAGCGGTCTTGACCACGTCCTTGATGTCACTTGCCAGTTGTCACTTTAACAGTGCACTAGGCCAGTCACGTTACCGACTCGGGAATTTCCGAGAAACGAACGAAAGTGGAGTTAAGCTTGTGAAGACCAAATCGAGCATCCTTCAGATTCGTGGTTCCATTTTCTCGGGATTTCATACCTAGAACAAATTGTTAGTGATCCTGTTATATACTATCAATAGGAGCAACAATATATTTTACAGGCAAGTTAAAGCAAATGGCAGAGAAGGTAGGGGGCATATCAGCTTCGCGTCGACGGCGGGGCGGCCAAAGGAACAAGATGAAACTCAAAAGTGGCCACTTTTTCGAGAGGCTATCGAAGAGTGAAGAGGAAGCTCGTCTTCGAGACTTCCCCGGCCACATCGTCGGAGACATTCGCTTGAAACCCGGCGGGTGGATTCTCCCGTCCACGTTCACGAAGATCGGAAACAGGATATACGAATTTCAGGTACCCCTTATGAGTTTAGCCTAATAGGCTCACTGTAGAATCGGCCTATTTTGTCCATGGTGGGTATGATTGTATGTATGGTAGGAAGTGCATGTGGATATTTTGGGATTTAGAATGGGTGTAGGTGTGAATGTCTTCTGAATTAGCGTAATCTACTCGACCACACGTGACTGTGATGCAGCTAAATTTTCTCTCCCCTATATTATAACGCAAACGCTCGTTTCCCCAACTTTGTAGCATTGGCGCTTGTTTCCCTCGCCCCATCGCACACGCTCGTTTCCCCTACCCGATAGCGCGGGCACTAGTTTCTCGTACCTCATAGCGCGCTTGTTTCGCTAATCTCCTCAAGCGGTCGCACGCGCCTGTTTTCTCCATCCACTCTTTCGCGCGCACGCGCCTGTTTCCCTAATCTCTTCGCGTGCGCGCATATTTCCCCTATCCCCTCGCTCACGCATCTGCTAGTTCCCTCTTTTCCTCACGCGCGCGCGATCCTATTTTCCCCAATTCCCCATCCCTTAGCGCGCGCACATTTTTGTTTCTCCCATTCCCTAGGCCTAGGGCGTGTGCGCTTACCTATGTCCATCCCCTCACATGTGCATACGCATCCGTTTCCCCCCATCTCGTGCGCGGACATCCGTTTCCCCCCATCTCGTGCGCGGACATCTGTTTCCCCCATCTCGTGCGTGGACATCTGTTTCCATGTCGTGCGCGCGCAGGTTTCCCCCATCATATCGTGCGCGCGCAGGTTTCCCCCATCATATCGTGCGCGCGCAGGTTTCCCCCATCATATCGTGCGCGCGCAGGTTTCCCTCATCATATCGTGCGCACGCAGGTTTCCCCCATATCGTGCGCGCGCAGGTTTCCCCCATCATATCGTGCGCACGCATTTTTTCCTTCATCTCTTGCGCCCGCACCTATTCCCCCGTCCCCTCTCGGGCGCACCCACCTATTTACCTGATCCACTTCGGCGCGTCTTGAAAATGTTTTCCGCGTCACCTGGAGCGCGCGCCTACCTATGTACCACATGTATTCACGCTCGTGCACCTGTTTTCATATCATTTCGTACGCTCGCACACTTTTTTTCACCCATTCACTAGTCACTACACACTTCACTCCAGATTTGATTGTTTCAAATGTTTGACACGGTAGTCACAAGCCATAGTAGTAAATCACGCAGCGAATATGTAAACGTGTAACTTCACTGTACGAGTATTTCTTTTTATACCGCATCTATGTCGTATACGGCAAGGTAAAACGAATACTATAAGGTACGTTAGCGGGGGGGGGGTGAGGGAGAGCCAGAAAACCTCTCCACTGCGCAGGTAGATGATGACGTCAACGGAAATATCGAGACCAGGGTTCCGCGGGTCGAGAGCTATCAGTCACTCACACACCAGTGTGCGGAGCGAAGCTCTTCTGATTAAAGGGGTAGCTAAGGCAGACAAATAACATATAAAAATGCCAACAGTTTGTATAGTGCAGAAGTGCAATGCCGTTAGACTGAAAGGTGATAAAAATATACATTTCTTTTCACTACCCAAAGATAAAGAACTTGGAAAGAAATGGATTGAATTATGTGGCACACACAATACTCGGTCATCTGGATAAGTATGCACACGTCATTTTGAAAGTAACTATTTATTAGCAACATTTCCTGAAATTTTCATTCAATTGCAAATAAAGACTAAAGAATCCGGTTAAAACATGACTGAGCTTGGAGATAAAGGTCTACATATAAAATCCACGCTTGACATGTCATGCCATCTAATAACTCATCATATTAATATAATCCACCTAATGTGAAAGCATGGAAAACCTTTTTATAACTTTTCTGGCGGTCATATCTCAGATACTGATAATTTGAGGATAAGAAAGTGATACAGAGTAATTTCAGTATTGTGAACATCATAGTGTAATTTTAAAGTCTACCATTCATACAGATGGTTTTATTCTAAGTTCACATTTTCCTCCATATCTCACTCCCCCTCTGGATTTCCTGTGACGTCACGGTGGAGGTGCGCTGAGGGGGGTGCTCAACGTACCTTATAGTATTCGTTTTACCTTGGTATACGGTATAAACGTGAAATTTTCCAGAAAATCACGTTCAGTGAAAACGATAGGGGTGGTTTCTGAATTTCACTTGTTAGAGTAGACATTAGTACAACTTAGTTTTGAAAACTGAGAAATTTTCATTGAAATTGCGACAAACGTTTCCAGTTCCGTGAAGGTGACGTCGTTATAATGACTCACCCGAAAGCGGGAGCGACGTGGGCTCAGGAACTTGTCTGGACCATGAAGAACAACCCCGACTTCAACCATCCTGAGGCCGGGTTGGCTGTTAACATACGCTGTCCTGCTTTGGAGTAAGTTCCATGTCCGTAATTAGTTTAAAATTGGTCCCGAGTGGTCTCGTGTGAAAACATGACAGTGCTAACATTGATTTAAATGTGCCTGAAAGTGTATGTAATAGTCTTAATGGAAATGGAAACGAGATTTCGTCTGCTCATTCATGGCGAAATGCCACGGCAGTTTCCTACGTCTTTATCAGCTTCCACACTAGCGTCGAGAAACATTTATTTCAACTGTACATTACTTAACAGGACTGACATGAACATGTTCGGACGAATGAGGGATGCCATCCCGCCCGCCCCGGAAAGTCCAGTATATCACAGGTTCTACACAATGTGTCCTGACGGAGATGTCGATGACGGTCCTGTACTACAGACTATCGAGGCCACCAAAGGTCCCAGGGTCATGAAAACTCACTTGGCCTTCGACTTGATGTCTCCAAATATTCTAGACACGACAAAGGTATTGCCATGATAACAGTTTAAACTTTACCAAAAAACCTCTCGTTGAATTACTCTTGCAATGTAATACAATGTCAAATATTCTTGTGTTTCCGTGGTATAACCCTCTTTTTTATACTTAAGTTGATGTACTCATCTAGTTTGATCCATATAGGTAATTTACATGTTGAGGAACCCTAAAGATGTGTGTGTATCCAACCACCACTACTACAGGATTAACAGAGCTCACGACTTTCAAGGAACCATGGATGACTGGGTCAACTATATGGTCAAAGACGAACGTAAGCAGTGCAAGAAATATTTTTTTATAATAATTTTCAAATCTAAACTGAAACTCTGATAAACGTATCATCTTTCAGTGAACTTTGGCCCATATTGGCAGCACATCAGAGAAGCCTACAAACGAAGTGGCCACCCTAACCTTCATTTTCTTTTCTATGAAAATCTGAAGTATGACCCTCTGCCTGAGATCCTCGACCTTGACCAATTTCTCGGCACTAGACTCCAGGTCGATCAGATGCAGAAGGTCAGGAAACCTATGTTGAAATTTTAATCTCTCAACATCTATACCAGTGGTTCCCAAACTATTTTG
The DNA here is from genome assembly GCF_046742065.1 of Oratosquilla oratoria. Classification (NCBI taxonomy): domain Eukaryota; kingdom Metazoa; phylum Arthropoda; class Malacostraca; order Stomatopoda; family Squillidae; genus Oratosquilla; species Oratosquilla oratoria. The sequence goes on along the minus strand of NC_134818.1, from coordinate 25,989,707 downwards.
TTCCTTTTTGTTCCCAGCACAATCGCACTCCCTCCCCCCATACATTTTTTTTTTGTGAAATTGTATATTTTCTATATATATTTTCTATCTAATAGAAAACAGGTTGGAGTGAATGATAGTTATACTTTGCACGTATGTAGCGGCAAATACTTGTTCTTGGGATGGTTTCATTATTTTTATTAAACAATGATTTTTGAGCAGAGTACTTCACTCCCCCCTTGTATTCTCCTCACGCCCCCCCCCCCCCAGTTTGGTAGCCATTATTGTATACTATGACAACGTTTAGAAATTTAATTTTAGGTAACGTGAAACTTTTCCTTTGCTCGTGGGGAAACTCGGGACAAAATAAGGGAGCGACAAAGTCTGTCCTGTAACCAATCATGTTGGAGTTGAAGCTACATCTCTGACGGTTTTAAATCTAATGAAATAGGGCGATTTAATTTGGTATGGAAAAGGGCATTCTAAAAGTGAATATAATATTTTTAAGACAATCTAAAAAAAATCACGATAGCTATCCTGTCAATTGTAGTTTTAGCAAAACTGCTCAATTAAAGAACGCTCAAATTTTTCTTACCGATACGATGAGATGACTGTCATAGACGAACATGTTAGCTGATAATGCAGGTATGTATCCCTTTTTCGAGGAAGACTGTCTTGTTCAGTGATACCTGCCTTTTAATTTCACGTTTTGTAAAATAAGTTGTATGGTATATATACCAAGGGCTTTTTCCTCCTTACAAGGGAGGTAGCCAAAATCAAAATCCATAATTTCACTCCCACTCATTCCACTCCCATTCACCACCCCTCCCCCCTCTCCCTCTTATCTTGGCTCCTGGATGACGGGTCATCCCTGCATCTCGCCTACTGCCCTGGGTCACAAGCAATGCAGCAAGGCACCGTTTGTGACCCAGGACAGTGGGCGAGATGCAGGAGCCGCCAAGAAAAGAGGGAGGGAAGGAAGGGTGGTGAGTGGGAGTGGAGTGGGTGGGGATGAAATGGGAGTAGAATTATGGCTTTTGACTTTGGCTACCTCCATTGTAAGGGGAAAAAGCCTTTGGTATATACATGTACCACACGATTTATTTTACAAGCCAACATGGTACTAGTATTAAATGAAATTGCAAAGAACATTTCTAACTGAGAACATTGTAAATTACTGAGAAGTATACTTGATAATATACATAGCAGTAAATGTTTCAGCCTATGCAGACATGACAGCTACATAAACACGAGTATACGCAGAACTAAAAGGCAAAGTACTAGGCACACACAAATTTCGGATGTCGATATGTACAGCTTATATTTTATTCTATTTGATTTAGTTACCCACAAAATGAGATGCCCTTACTAACGAAACGAGCTGACATTTTTTGGGGGGGAAGTCAAACCGTCTACCTCTATTTTGTCGCTTCTAGACGTTGCATTCTTGTTTTTTCGTCTACCACATTGCCGGAGAGATGCAGGCTCGGTTTAACGTGACGAACTCGCCCATATAAAAAGGCTAAACCGGTGCCTTGTTCGGAGAACTTTGTAGCGTGGAATTTAATGAACAATGTCCTTGGTCCGACTCGTTGGCAGCAGGGTTCGAACTCCAGTCATCTCGACCTCCGCCTCAAGTAACGACGCTCTAACCCGTTCAGTTGGCGAATATCCACGAAGAGATGGCAATTTATAATCTTCTCTATTCTATACTCTTGCTCAAGCTCTCTACCACACGGCACACGCTCTGCCACATTCCCTGCCAAGGTTCCTACCACACTTGTGTACATTTTTTTTTCAGGTGATCGAATACACTAGCTTCGAGAATATGAAAATCAGGGAGTCCCAGCTGCCACTCGATGACGAGATGACTCAGAAGGTGCTCAACATAGACATCGTAAATAGAGAAGGTGGCTTCTTCAGAAGAGGTAAAGGCCCATGCGTTTCCCGAGATCGTATGAGCGTAATGAAGGTTTTGAAGTTTTGTACAAGCTTTAATATTATAGTAAAAAATGAGTGATACTACTTGCGTTGATTATTTTCTTGCAGATTTTTGTTAGTTCTGTCCGTCGTAGTAGAGGGTTGAATTTGTAGAATTTGACAGATTATAAAGATAATCATATTTCGGTTTTAGAGTTTAAGTCCTCCGCTACGACGAATAATTATAACTAAAGAAACCATCTACAAGAAAAAAAATCGATGCAGAAATTGGCGTCACCTTAGACAAGATTTATCTATTAGACTTGCTGACTGTCTACACTACATTTAAAAACCCTGGAAGCCTAGCTACGGACCTTTTTCACCTACTTAGCCTACTCAAATGTAAAAAAAAAAAAAAAAAAAAAAAAAAAAAAAAAAAAAAAAAAAAAAAAAATTCCAAGGAAAATTTAGACCAAATCCTTGTATGGTAAAAACTTGAAATTTTGTCTCCTCTTTGACAAATGTACACATGTGCCCCCACACTAAAGACCAGATGGTGAAAACAAACGTACTAAGTTTGCTTTTTTCCAAGATCCAAATCATGAGTTGGGTCTCTTGATAAAAAGTCAAGTGCGCAAGGTGTCGTCCTCTAGTCATGATGCAGAGACTATGAATGTACAAGTAGTCAAATGCTACTTTTTTCTATTTTCAAAAAATGATTGCCAAACATGCCTTAGAACAAAGGTTTGGATAAGAAGTTTAGTAGCTTTGTCTATTGTGGCGACGTGTACGTTCATTGTCTCGGAACCAGGATTTGAGGCAGCTTGGATAATTAGCACCTTGCCCGCCTCGTGATGTGGATTTTTTCCGGTGACTATCTGTTGTTACTTGGCCGTATTTTAAGTTTTGTCTGAACAGAAGCATAATGCTTTAATGGTTCGAGTTAGTCAATGTGTACTGATAAAAATATTGTAACCAATAATCCCCCTTCACTCGAATTTATTTTTTTCAGGTGTGGTAGGGGACTACAAAAATATCCTCACTTCAGAACAGGAGGCCAAGATAGATGACTGGATTAAAGCAAACTCGGGTGATCTGGATATAACCTTTAGGTACAACTAATGCATCACAAAACTTTTGTATAATCTTTGTCAACGCAGAAAAAATATTGCAGTTCAACCTTCCAGCGGCGCAAAGACAAACCTGAAAATCTCTACTGGAAGCCTTGTTAGAGGTGCCTGGTGATAAGAATGGCAATTCTGAACTCGAGGTTCACTATTTGTATTTCAAGAACACTACCCTACCCCCACCCACTACCCTACCCCCACCCCACTACCCTACCCCCACCCCACTACCCTACCCCCACCCCACTACCCTACCCCCACCCCACTACCCTACCCCCACCCCACTACCCTACCCCCACCCCACCACCCTACCCCCACCCCACCACCCTACCCCACCCCACCACCCAACCCCACCCCACAACCCTACCCCACCCCACAACCCTACCCCACCCCACAACCCTACCCCACCCCACCACCCAACCCCACCCCACCACCCTACCCCACCCCACTACTCTACCCCACCCTAACTACCCCACCCTAACTACCCCACCACCCACTCAACTATCACCACCATCCACCCACACTCCCACCCAACTATCCCCACCATCCACCCACAATCCTACCCAACCATCACCACCATCCACCCACACACCCACCCAACTATCACCACCATCCACCCAACTATCACCACCATCCACCCACACTCCCACCCAACTATCACCACCATCCACCCACACTCCCACCCAACTATCACCACCATCCACCCATACTCCCACCCAACTATCACCACCATCCACCCACACTCCCACCCAACTATCACCACCATCCACCCATACTCCCACCCAACTATCACCACCATCCACCCATACTCCCACCCAACTATCACCACCATCCACCCATACTCCCACCCAACTATCACCACCATCCACCCATACTCCCACCCAACTATCACCACCATCCACCCATACTCCCACCCAACTATCACCCATCCACCCACACTCTCACCCAACTATCACCACCATCCACCCACACTCCCACCCAACTATCACCACCATCCACCCACACTCCCACCCAACTATCACCACCATCCACCCACACTCCCACCCAACTATCACCACCACACTCCCACCCAACTATCACCACCATCCACCCACACTCCCACCCAACTAACACCACCATTCACCCACACTCCCACCCAACTATCACCACCATCCACCCACACTCCCCAACTACCACCACCATCCACCCACACTCCCCAACTACCACCACCATCCACCCACACTCCCCAACTACCACCACCATCCACCCACACTCCCAAACAACTATCACCACCATCCACCCACACTCCCAAACAACTATCACCACCATCCACCCACACTCCCACCCAACTATCACCACCATCCACCCACACTCCCACCCAACTATCACCACCATCCACCCACACTCCCACCCAACTATCACCACCATCCACCCACACTCCCACCCAACTATCACCACCATCCACCCACACTCCCACCCAACTATCACCACCATCCACCCACACTCCCACCCAACTATCACCACCATCCACCCACACTCCCACCCAACTATCACCACCATCCACCCACACTCCCACCCAACTATCACCACCATCCACCCACACTTCCACAAACTACCCCACCACACTCCCACCCAACTACCCCACCACACTCCCACCCAACTACCCCACCACACTCCCACCCAACTACCCCACCACACTCCCACCCAACTACCCCACCACACTCCCACCCAACTACCCCACCACACTCCCACCCAACTACCCCACCACACTCCCACCCAACTACCCCACCACACTCCCACCCAACTACCCCACCACACTCCCACCCAACTACCCCACCACACTCCCACCCAACTACCCCACCACACTCCCACCCAACTACCCCACCACACTCCCACCCAACTACCCCACCACACTGCCACCCAACTACCCCACCACACTGCCACCCAACTACCCAACCTTCCACCCAACTACCCAACCTTCCACCCAACTACCCAACCTTCCACCCACACTCCCACCCAACTAACCT